>NC_053501.1:43514296-43516796 GCF_905171775.1 Rana temporaria
TCTACTTTTCCTTGTATGTATGTATCAAGATGTGTATTTATATTTGACTGTGTGTGTGTGTTTGTACCATTCAGCCTTTTAGTGGCATCTTACCCACCTACAGTTATATATTTATATAAACAGTTTAAAAATAAATAATTGATATCTATATTTAAATAGAGTGTGCGTGTTGTGTGTTGTGTGTTGTGTGTGTGTGTGTGTGTTGTGTGTTTTGTATGTTGTGTGTATTTTGTACCTTCCAGCCTTGTTAATGGCATGTTACCCACCTAAAGTTAGAATTGACTTTTCAGCAGTGGTGATCCTGCCTGTTCTTTAGTCCTGTCTAGGTCCCAAATGTCCATATAGGAATAGGGTCTGTGGTCTGTAGCCTGCCAGACACGGATTGACCACCATAAGCAGCACAGAAAATACATTGACTTGAATAGTGGGGCCTTCTGGATTAACATTCTTGAAAAATTCTCGATCTGTAGTTGGGGCTTTCAAGTTTTTTTTCCATTGTAGATCAATGAAAAGCCAAACGGTTAACCCTTCCCTCACAAGACCCCCCAACATACACATGTGCACCTCTGTGGCTGAATGGCATTCTGGAAACAAGACAGAAGACATTGTTGGTTATATTATATTACACAGCTTTGCTTTCTCAGTAGTGATCATTCATCTCTGGGCATTGTACATCCCATAGTGGAGTAGGTAAGTGATCCCAGACTTTAGAGTCCATGGTGAGCTAGGACACCAGTCCTTATAACCCACTAGTTGCTTGTCCTTACAGTGATGGGTCCCAGTAATGACATGCAGTGCTGTGAAATCTGACAGCACCCCCAATAATTAATGGGACATTGTCCCTCCACATCACACAATCACATGAGTCTGCCAGTGGTGTAGGTCATTGCCAAATGGCGCTTCCATTCATCAGTACAAGCGGTGTCATGGGCGGCCCGGGCATTGTAGCCTCAAATCCTCCTTATTATACAGAGGCCCTGTTTTATTGTAAGGGGATTTGTCAGCAGAGATTCAGTATCCATACATGTACACCTCGCCTCATTCCCTGCTGGAACATCATGTAATACCGGTCTTACAGATCAATGTGGAATTGTCCTCTTAGAAAGCCCACTTCTATACAGGCCACAGGGGATTGGGAGAGTGGAAGAGGCCAGGGAGCTGTGTCTTATTTACTTTACTGCTGATTGATATGGAAATCTGCTGCACTAGTGTTTGCCTGCTCTCCACTGCCCTAACTGCACAGCTCACCTTTCTATGGAGGAGGCAAACTGCAAACTAAAGCCTGCATAGGACAAAATGAAAATGAGTTGGTTTAATGGAAACGAAATCTTTTGTAAGGAGGATAAGTACGTGTACAAAATAATCATTCCAGCAATTACAGGCAAGCCACTATTACCTACTACAGTGGCTGCTCTGAGCACAGCAGATGGCAATGGATGGCCAAGGTGCTTTCCTGTGCAGTGTTCCTTCAAATAATTGCAATCAACAGCTACATATGCCTAAATGTCTACGTAATGATGTGTATGTATCTAATCCATCAACAGATACATGTGCCCATATGTCTATGTAATGTGTATGTATCTATTCAATGAATAAATACTGTACATGTGCCCATATGTCTATGTAATGCGTATGTATCTAATCCATTAATAAATTATGTGAATTTGCCCATATGTCTATGTAATGTGTATGTATCTAATCCATTAATAGATGCTGTGAATGTGCCTGTATGTCTATGTAATGTGTATGTATCTAATCTTAATAAATGCTGTGAATGTGCCTGTATGTCTATGTAATGCGTATGTGTCTAATCCACTAATAAATGCTGTGAATGTGCCTGTATGTCTATGTAATGCGTATGTGTCTAGTCCATCAACAGATACTCGTGCCTGTATGTCTATGTGATGTGTATGTATCTATTCAATGAATAAATACTGTACATGTGCCCATATGTTTATGTAATGTGTATGTATCTAATCCATTAATAAATGCTGTGAATGTGCCATCAACAGATAATTATGCCTGTATGTGTCTATGTGATGTGTATATATCGAACCCATGAAAAAATACTGCACACGTCTATGTCTATGCAATGTGTATGTGTATAACCCATCAACAGGTACATGCACCTACAGTATAGGTCTATTTGATGTGTATGTATGTGTCTAACCCATCAACAAATTCTTGGCCTATATGTCTGTCTGTCTCATCAACAGATACATGTGTCAATGTGGCTATGTGATGTGTATGTGTCTCTCAAAGAGATGTGTGCTTATATGTCCATGTGATGTGTATGTGTCTAACCCATTGACAGATACAGGTATCTACAGTATATGTCCATGTGATGTGTATGTGTCTAATCAATTAACAGATACAGGTACCTACAGTATATGTCCATGTAATGTGTATGTGTCTAATCCATTAAAAGATACAGGTACCTACAGTATATGTCCATGTGATGTGTATGTGTCTAATCCATTAAAAGATACAGGTACCTACA
>NC_053501.1:43521796-43524296 GCF_905171775.1 Rana temporaria
ATGAGGACTATAGGTCTAACTGCACACATCATCTTATGTCGGTAGTTTGCCTATTTATCGTGCCCCTGTACTTATCACACAGAAGTTACACATGTCGTGATACTACAATTGCTAGAATAAATATTGCATTTATAACAATTACCCGTAGACACTAGTATGAAAATGGTTATAAATATATATATTCTCCCTCACAGACACAAAAAAAAAGAGTTTGCACTTACTTGTAGAAAACCTGGGGTCTGGGTTGGTCCCATACCATCCAGTAGACGAACCATTCCTCATGGTCTCCTGGTAGGGTGGCAGCTCGCTCATATTGCCCAGGTTGCCCAGGTTGCCATTGCAGTAGCTCCCCATGGTGGTGTGGGATAACTGGGGGACCCCTGCCGCTGTCATGTGGTAGGCTGCACTTACAGCTCCATTGTGGCCCATAGCATGTTGTTGCATAGTAGGCTGAGACACGTGAGATTGTCTGTAGGCAGCCAGGGGAGCCCCTAAGCCAGTGCCCTCCATAGCCACCTTCTTGTAGCTCTCCTCCAGAGGACTCAATATGTCAGACACTGAGAATGGAGTAGTATGCTTGGGACTCATCGACATGTTTCTGAGACTGGGAGAAAAAAAAAACTCTCCCTCTCTCCTCTTTTTTTTTTTTTTCGCCAAATATTCTGGTGTTGCCTTAACGCCGATCTTGTTGGGTGTACACGTAAGAGAGCGGCTGAAGTCCGCCTTAATTGGGCTGAGTGGAGCTCAGAGCTTTCTTTGCGTTTGTTTTAGCCAGGCGCCAGGTTTTAGGCAGCAGAGGCGGGGCCAGCGCTGAACGCCAGACAATGGAGCCGCACCGAGCGCTGCTAATTAGCTTACATGCTGATCACACTGCAAACACCTTACACCGGCCTGATCCAACCATATTATCCACAATAAGGATACATTTACCGACCGATGGATCAAATCATACTTTTATATCTATCTACATATATGTGTCACCTATGTGTCTCTATCTATCGATCTATCTATCTATCTATCTATCTATCTATCTATCTATCTATCTATCCTTCCTTAATTTCCTATCCATATGTTATTCCCTGTCTGATATCTATCATCTATCTATCTATCTATCTATCTATCTATCTATCTATCTATCTATCTATCTATCTATCTAGCCTTCCTTAATTCCCTATCCGTATGTTATCCCCTGTCTGATATCTATCTATCTATCTATCTATCTATCTATCTATCTATCTATCTATCTATCTATCTAGCCATCCTTAATTTCCTTTCCATATGTTATCCCCTGTCTGATATCTATCTATCTATCTATCTATCTATCTATCTATCTATCTATCTATCTATCTATCTATATAGTCTTCCTTAATTTCCTATCCATATGTTATCCCCTGTCTGATATCTATCATCTATTTATCTATCTATCTATCTATCTATCTATCTATCTATCTATCTATCTATCTATCTATCTATCTATCTATCTATCTATCTATCTATCCAGCCTTCCTTAATTTCCTATCCATTACCCCCTATCTATTTATCGTATCTATCTAATACCACCTATCTAGCTTTGTACGATCTATCTCTCTATCTACGGATCATCTATCTACATATCTATCATCTATCTATGTATCATCTACCTTCATACCTATCATATCTACAATATATAGTTAAAAATACATATCTAATATATATCTAAATAGATATAAAATATCTATCTGTCTATCCATCTCGCCATGTTAATTAATGGTATTAATAACGAAATGGGCTCAAATGTTTATGTTTAATATTACTTATAAAAACATAAATATATATTATCATTTGAATTTGTATTATACATAACATATTTCCCATTTCCAGTAAATATGTAGCAATTGCATTATTTACTTTATAAACCTTAATATTAATAGAGCTAAATAAGTATTTTTTGTTAATATTTGTTTAAGCATTTCTACATTAGGTTTTTATTTGTAACCTATAGTGAATATCAATATATTTGTCTTGTAGCTACCTACTGTTTTATTTATGTATTTATGTATTTATGTATCTATCTATTAATCTCACTATCTGATAAGATATATATATATATATATATATATATATATATATATATATATATATATATATATATATATATATATATATATATATATATATACATATATATATATATATATATATATATATATATATATTTCTATATATGTATATATATACATACACACACACACACACATATATATATATAAATATATATGTACATTTGCTTAACAACTATCTATCTATCTATCTATCTATCTATCTATCTATCTATCTATCTATCTATCTATCTATCTATCTATCTGTCTATATATATCTATCTCTCTTGCTCTCTCTCTCCCCCCACCTAATCTGTAATGAGAAGTATGAGACATGCTGGAAGAGGAGATCTTTGGCTAGGTCACCTCCCTGGAAGTAATCTAATAAAATCTTATATTAAGAGCTGCACGGCAGAGGTGGT
>NC_053501.1:43529296-43799296 GCF_905171775.1 Rana temporaria
AATGTTTTCAACAATAACATATTAATTATGATATTAAACACTTAAAGGTATATTTCTACATCAATTATTAAACATTCACCAAACACAGGTGTAGTTGTTTTAATAGACATTGTTTCATTCCCCACCCATGAATGTTTAGTGAAAGTCACATTCACTCCTTTATTAATATGTGACTTAATGTCTGTTAAATGCATGATGTCATGTTATAACCCTATGCATGCCCATGATAATATGTTCATATCAGTCAGAAAACCTGAGCATTGTCTGTGTCCCACATCACAGCTGTCTATATGTGTGCCAGCCTTTTTATTTCATGAACATGGAAATATGTGTGTGCTCCTATGTTTGCACCTGACCATCACTAGCAAGCTTTTGGAAAGTTCACCTTTTATGAATAGTGGTCAGTAAATAAAAACCTGAACAGTGTAAAAAAAAAAAAAAAAAAAAAAAACTTGAGATAGCAGGCAGCAGACATTCAAATAAAATAAATAGGTAACAATAGCAATTAGGTAGCAATTAGATTATTTTTTGGTGGTTAATACTGACTAATGCTATTATTATTTTCAGTTATTACAATATATATATATATATATATATATATATATATATATATATATATATATATATATATATATATATATATATATATATATATATATATATATATATATATATATATATATATTTAATATAAAATAATATTCATGTATTTATTCACCATATTTATTTTATATTTTACTGCTAACCTGTAAATAATATAATTTTAAATATATGTGTTTTTTCAGATGATACCATACGTTAAATGTTTATTTTTGAATTAATCATTTTAGAGATTGCACATAAAACATGGATAAGTCAAGCCCTGCAAATGCATACTGTATGTGCAGTGAGGTACATATAAAATAAAATAAAATAAAATAGCGTAATTTTGCTGGCAAGGGAAAGTGATCTTCGTCAGTGTGAGTTCAGCTTTAGTAAATCAGGCCCCATTTCTCCATCTCCCCATTGTCTTAAGCAGTATTCAGTTCCCTGAGGCTGAAGAGAATTTCCTTCAATAGCTTCTGACCCCACACAATCCACTCTCAGGTCTCAAAACAGTTGAACACTCTGTCAATCATGTGGTGCCAGGTCTGGTAAAATCCATGCCACCCAAACACAAGAGGACCCCTCCCCTCCACTGGAGGACACTGGGATCTGCAATTTCTAAATGATACAGGTCTCTTCAAACCCTGAAGTGCAACATTCTGATCCACAGCAGTGCAGTTGAAGATTTTCTAAAGGAGTTGTTTTCACCCTAGCATGTGTACACTTTCAATTACTCAGTGCAGTGGAAATAGTTTTTTTTTTTACTATTATTATTTCCCTTTAGACCTTATTGAATATTTGAAGTGAACACAGAGTAGAATAAAAATTGCATCTTACAATAAAAACTTAAAAAAAAAAAAAAAGAGTATTGCTTTAGTGTGCTACATAATATTATTCTAATGTAATGTAGAAAGTATTCTAATGTGATACATTTTTTATTATACAAAAAAATGTGAAACTTGAAGCATATCTAAACCCTAAAACAGGGGTCTCAAACTTAAATTACCTGAGGGCCACAAGACAAGTTTTCATATGCCATGGGGGGCCGCATGCAAACTTTCAAACTTCAAAAACAACAGTACTGGTGTCAGCGAGCGCATTATTACCACCAGCACTGGTGTCAGCGAGCGCATTATTACCCCCAGCACTGGTGTAAGACAGGGTTTGACAAATTTGCTTGGAATCTAGGAGCCAGCTAAAAAAGTTAGGAGCCAGAAAACGCACCCCGTCCCGACGAGCTTGCGCGCAGAAGCGAACACATACGCGAGCAGTGCCCGCATATGTAAACGGTGTTCAAACCACACATGTGAGGTATCGCCGCGATTGGTAGAGTGAGAGCAATAATTCTAGCCCTGGACCTCCTCTGTAACTTAAAACATGCAACCTGTAGATTTTTTTAATCGTCGCCTATGAAGATTTTAAAGGGTAAAAAAGTTTGTCGGCATTCCACAAGCGGACACAATTTTGAAGCGTGACATGTTGGGTATGAATTTACTCGGCGTAACATTATCTTTCATAATATTAAAAAAAATGGGGATAACTTTACTGTCTTATTTTTTAATTAAAAAAAGTGTAATTTTTTCCCAAAAAAGTGCGCTTGTAAGACCGCTGCGCAAATACGGCGTAACAGAAAGTATTGCAACGATCGCTATTTTATTCTCTAGGGTGTTAGGATAAAAAATATATATAATGTTTAGGGGTTCTAATTAGAGGGAAGAAGATGGCAGTGAAAATAGTGTAAAATGACATTAGAATTGCTGTTTAACTTGTAATGCTTAACTTGTAATACCAACGGCCACCACCAGATGGCGCCAGCTCACACATCTGGTGGTAATAACTTGTAATACCAACGGCTCACCACCAGATGGCGCCAGCTAAAAAAAAAAAAAAAATATATATATTTTTTTTTGCTCCCCTCACTTCCACCCTGCCTGCGGGCCATTTATAACTGGTCCGCGGGCCGCAAATGGCCCGCGGGTCGGTACTTTGAGACCACTGCCCTAAAACAACATATTGCAGACTACCAGTTCTTAGGTGTGGTGGCCTCATTGGGTTCTTTTCTCAGACTAGGTTGACATTTCTTATGCACTGTATTGTATCTATGGAAGCACCTAGGCTGCTCTTCTGATGTGGACTACAAAAAACTCCTCTTTCACCTGATCTCCAGAACATAGAGAGGAGTTTCTTTGCAGTGCAGGAGAGCTAGCTGAGAAAGTTGATAAGATTATAGCATTGTTTAAGGTTTCAGTCAAGTCCAGGGCTGGCCTTTGGGGTGTGCGAGCTGTGCGGCCGCATAGGGTGCCATGGGCAACAGGGGCGCCATGCGGCCATCACAGCTTGCAGAATGTGAGTCGCAGTCAGTTACTCACATGATCATCACAGGAGTCTGACTCCTATGAGTCACAGCAGCAGGCGCTGCCAGGTCTCCCTGCGCGCTGCCAGGTCCCCCTGCCCTGGGACTGGGTGAAGTGCAATGCATCGGTTGCGGCACCTGAAAAAAATGTCTGCTGCCGGCCCCGACAGGCACACTGCGCATGCGCCGCCACTGCACGGGAAAGACAGAAAATGCTTGGCTATTCTCGGGCAGACGGCGCATGCGCAGTGGCGTCTAAGCGCCGGGCAGTGCCATTTTTAAATGCAAAGCCGCACCGTCCACCGAAAGGTAAGTCAGTTTAGGTGACCAGGGGGCAAGGGGTGAAGATGGAGGGCGCCACAGGATTAGCTTGCACAGGGCGCTTGAACACCTAAGGCCGGCCCTGGTCAAGTCCACTGGAAGTTACAAGGACACAAGGTTTCTGACAGGGTCAACAGTTTTTTTTTGCATTTGCATTTGCAGAAAATAATGAATGCAGCTACCACATTTAATGACTTAAAATAGCTGTAAAATATTACATTTGTCATGTTGGGTCCAGTTTTACTTTAAATAGAACTATTATCAACGCACTGATTAAAGCTTGTCATAGAAGTACTATTCAAAGGAAGGTTAAAGCCCAATACCAGGGAAAAAATGAAAAAGTGCATTGTGCCTCAATTACCTTACTCTTGAGTCTTGATCCCAAACATCTCTTGCTAAGCCATTCCACAGTGTAATGGATCAAAGTCAAAGTTTCCTATATGCGCCAAGCTAATCTCCTGCCCTGGGGACCAGACATTTTTCATTCTAATTATCTTATTGGCACTGGTCCCCTCACTACCCCCATGAGTTCTACTACCTCTGGAGACTATAACAGAAGACCTGGGCACTGGAAGTGTTGCCCACATAAATAGGAGAAGTCCACATCCTGCAGACAGTGATGTCAACACCCGAAGAAGGGCCCCAGGGAGTAAAATGAAGTAGAGAGAAGGATAGTAATGTGAACATGGTTTCAGGTAAGTAAAATGGGATTTGGATATTTTTTTTTCAAAAACCAAAAATTCATTCAAGGGGGCAGAGAGGGTTGCTAATATCCTGGAGTTGGACTTTAAGTATTTGACATATATGTGACTTTTCCTATAATGCCTGTTGCTCCAGGCTAGTTGCTATGTCAGGCAATTGGTGGAAACCAAAATAAAATTTGGTAACATTTTGTTTTTTTGAGTTTGGAAGTCAGCCACGTGTTTGAAAAAATTGCCCCAGCTATAGCATCATATTAATCATAAAAGTGTTGGGAAGTACACAGGCCTGTGCAGGGTACATGGAACCATTTATATTATTCCCTGTCACCATTTAATGCCCCAACCATAAACACTAATGCCGTGTACACACGATCGGTCCATCCGATGAGAACGGTCTGATGGACCGTTCTCATCGGTCAACCGATGAAGCTGACTGATGGTCATTCGTGCCTACACACCATCAGTTAAAAACGATCGTGTCAGAACGTGCTGACGTAAAACACAACGACGTGCTGAAAAAACGAAGTTCAATGCTTCCAAGCATGCGTCGACTTGATTCTGAGCATGTGTGGATTTTTAACCGATGGACGTGCCTACAATCATTTTTTTTTCTATCGGTTAGGTATCCATCGGTTAAATTTAAAACAACATTGCTTTTTTTTAACCTATGGATAAATAACCGATGGGGCCCACACACGATCGGTTTGGTCTGATGAAAACGGTCCATCAGACCGTTCTCATCAGTTTGACCGATCGTGTGTACGCGGCATTAGACTAGTTCTGGTGTAAGCTAAATAACATATCAGTACATATCAGTGTAGATATGAATAAGTTAAAAACTGGCTCCACCAGTTCAACATCTGACGTGTTAGTAATCTTATTAAAAATGGTTAAAAGGACTACTTACCTGCTTACTACTGATTGTTCCCCTTGCAAGAGAAGTACACTTTGCAAGGGAATTGTTCCCGGAGCTTAATGATTTAGGTGAAGCTCTGATGACTTTCGTCTTCCAATCATGTGCTACCAACATTTTTAATTTCCTTGTATAAGATAGAGTATTCGTTTCGATGTGAAATTTCACCACTGAGCTCTGTCATTTAAGAGTATAATGCATCCTTATTAGGGTGTTGGTGGCACATAGGACAGGAAAGTTATTAAAACCTTTTACATGAACAAAATACTGAGAAGGGTGACATTTGTGTGTATAATCCCTTTAAAAAGGCATTATAAATACAATATATTTACCTTACATGAAGAAGTTATCAACATTGTGGAATGCTAAAGCCTCGTTCACATACAGTCATCTCATTGCGATGGTGCACCACATAAAAACTGCATTTTATAAAATTTGCTTTTTTGAAATGCAAATACATAAATGAGACTTAAAAACAGGTGTACATCAGGCTGCCCTTACACTGCATGGGTAAAATGCTTGTTCAGACCTAGGGTGCCACGAAGAGTCGTTTTACTTACCGGGTTCTACAGTCCCTGTCTTTTAGCCTGCGGATTCTCAAGCTATCTAGCGCAGCTAAAAGCACACAATGCTTTCTTATTGCCCCATTCACACACTGCATTTAGCTGCGGTTTGGTTACATGCGGTTTGGTGCAGATAGAGCCGCTGCTAGTAAAAGAGCTGGAAGAAGATAGCGGAGGTGCCCGTCAGAAGGCAGAAAGAACCAGAGAGCGGAAGAAGTCGGAAGAAGACCCCTGAAGTTGGAAGAAGAGAAGACCGGGCCACCACCAGTAAAAGAGCTGGAAGAAGATAGCGGAGGAGCCTGGCAGAAGGAAGAAAGAACCGGAGAGCGGGAGAAGAGAGTGGAGAAGTCGGAAGAAGACCCCCGAAGTCGGAAGAAGACCCCCGAAGTCGGAAGAAGGGAGAAGACCGGGCCACAGCTAGTAAAAGAGCTGAAAGGAGATAGAGGAGGAGCCCAGCAGAAGGCAGAAAGAACCAGAGAGCGGAGAAGTCGGAAGAAGACCCCCAAAGTTGGAAGAAGACCCCCGGAGCTGCCTAATAAATGACTTTAAAAACCTGTGTAATGTGTTTTTTTTCTTGACACATTTTCCCCCAAGTGAATGGGTAGGGGTACGATGTACCCCATACTCTTTCACATAGGGTAGGGGGCCAGGATCTGGGGGCTCCCTTATGAAAGGGGGCTCCCGGATTATGATAAGCCCCCCGTCCGCAGACCCCGACAACCAATCACAGGGCGCCCCCCTGCCCCAAAGCACCCACCCCCCCATGTTGAGGGCATGCGGCCTTGTATGGTTCAGGAGGGGGGGCGCTCGCTCGTCCCCACCCCCTTTCCTGACTGGCTGGGCTGCATGCTCGGATAAGGGTCTGGTATGGCTTTTGGGGGGACCCGCACGCCGTTTTTTTTTGGTGAAGGGGTTCCCCTTTAAATCCATACCAGACTCAAGGGCCTGGTATACCCTTGGAGGGGGAACCCATGCCGTTTTTTTATTTAAAATTTGGCGTGGCGTTCCCCCTCGTGATTTATACCAAACACAGTGCCTGGTATTGGCGGGGATATGCTTTTAATTGCGGTAGAACAGCCGTCCGTGTGAAAGGGGCCTTAGGAGCAACTTCCTTGTGCTTTCTTCTTGAGGCCCATCATCTGCTGCTTTGTATAATAGTGGCTATACACGCAAATAATACATTTATAAAGCTGACAACCCAATCAAACAAAATGCCACACACAGGGCAGTGGAATTCAATTGATAGTTGGAAGATAAGATCATACAGTATCAATCATGACCCTATTTCCACCATGCTATCTGATTGATCAAATAACAATTGGATTCACGTCAAAAGCATATTTGTGCTGCCAATCGACACATTTTGGCTACGGCTGACCAACTCAGTTTAATCAAACTCTAAATCGAGTCTAAATTGATCAGATGGGAAGTTTGGCTTTTCAATTAATAGCCAATTTGACTGTTTTTATCAAATTTTTACATCAATCGGATAATAACATCGAAGCTTGTATGGCCACCCCAAGACTTTGGGGGTCTTCTTCCGACTGTTCACAATTCACTGGGTATCCAACCACATCTGAATAAAAGCTAGAAGACTTTACCTGTTATTTAAAGAAAAGCTGTCACACGTAAACCAGGATCATGTTGAGGCAGACTAAAGTAATGCACGAATCACCATTACATTTTAAATGAGTTCCGCCATTGCTGAATAACAAGAAGTGCAAAAATATCAGCTGTAATTCCTTTTATTCCGTTTTTAAATCTCTCATTCTACAGCAGGAAACTGCAGATGCTGCTCTCTGTACTAACAGGACAGATATTTATTTGGAGTACTCAGAGTGAGTTCAGTATCACTTTGTAATATTAATCTGTATATTGATTGGCTCTATTAAATTATATTACTTTAATTAGTTAAATTATGGTTGTCCAAGGGCTCTTTTTTTTGAGTGATTCCCTTTAATGTAAATCTGCTACATTTACTGGCCAATTACACAATACTAAAGCTGTATTCATGAAAAACATAAAAAATGGGTAAATTAACAATTCTTAACAGACAGCTAACCTGTTAATCTTGATGTATGCAGTCCTAAAGTGAGACTTGCTAATCAGTAAGACCACATGCACACTGGACATTTTTCCTGATGCACTTAGGGGTGTTTGGTGTTTTCTTTCCTGCCTCTAAACACCCCTGCGTATTAGCCTATGTTTCCACGCACACATATAGGCCCGGATTCACGTAGAGCCGCGTAAAATTGTGCGGGCGTAACGTATCTGATTTATGTTACGCCTCCGCAACTTACACGGGCAAGTTCTGTATTCTCAAAGCACTTGCTCCGTAAGTTGCGGCGGCATAGCGTAAATCGGCCGGCGTAAGCCCGCCTAATTCAAATTTGGATCAGCGGGGTGTGTTTTATGCAAAACTACTGTGACCCGACGTGATTGATGTTTTTGTGGAACGGTGCATGCGCCATCCGTGGAATTTCCCAGTGTGCATTGCTCCAAAGTACGCCGCAAAGACGTCATTGGTTTCGACGTGAACGTAAATGATGTCCAGCCCCATTCCGTCAGAAAAAATCCACGGTTTTCTTGTCGGAATTTCCGATCGTGTGTACGCGGCATAACAGTAGCTTTGAAGTCAGCTAGTAAGCAGCAACGTGGGTTAGTGGTTAGCACTACTGCCTTGCAGAACTTCCATATACTGCTCAGAACGCCATCTGCATGGAGCTTGCATGTCCTCCCTGTCTTTACGTACGTTTCCTCCTATTCTCCAAAGGCATGCTGGTAGGTTAATTGACTGTTTATTAGTATGTATGTATACCTGAGTTAGGCAGGGTACACACTATAATTTATTTTTCAATCTAATTTGAAGATCGCCGATCTAACACATCTGAAGTTAGTGCAGCGATCTCCTTGTTGAGATATTTTGTTCTGACAGGGGGACTGCACCCCCGACCCACTCTCGCCAGAACACACTGATCAGTGCTGCACTGATTGGATTCTGATTTTCCAGCATGCTCGTTCTACATGAGTCGGTTGTGACATTGGCTTCTGTCGGACAGAGAGCTGCACACATGGGCCAAAAGTCAGCCGGTACCTGCTAAACTGATAGTTTTTCATGTATATGCAGGCTAAGTGGCCTTAGATTGTAAGTTCCTTACTGGCAAGTACTGATTTGAAGGTACATTATGTACAGCACGGCATACATTGTTGGTGGCATATATGGGCTTGTTGTAAAATTCTGCTTCAATCAGTCCATACAGTCAATCAGCTGCAGCGGTGATCAGTGTATTCTGAAGTTTGGAGAGTCCCCCTGTCAGAACACAATGACACATCCAGGAGGATTCCTGGATCCACCTCAAATTTGTGGATGGGGTAATCAGTTCAGTTTTTTCATTTAGCCGGCTGGCTGAAATAAAAAACTGAACAATAAATAGCCAGCTTAATAAATACATGCATACATCGGGACAGTTTTCCAGTAGTGGTTGAGGAATCCTCCTCACAAAGGGTTTGTCTGCAAAGCTTCTTTAATAGAAAAAATATTAAACATACCTTTCTGCTGGCCAAAATCTTCTATATTCTCTCACTTTACGTGCTACAGTTTCCACTAGAATCTTCACATCTAATGCTCCGGTAAATATGGAATCCAAAAAGATTCTGATGGAGGATATTATACCTCCCAACTTTCTGAGATAAGAAAGAGAGTCACATTTTACCAGAAAGCATGTACTGTAGATGAAGGACAGGGCCCTTCCACACACCCAGTTATGTGGGTTATGAAGACTTAAATGGGTTGTAAAGGTTCGAATTAAAAAATAAAATAAAATAACAAACATGTCATACTTACCTCCACTGTGCAGCCCGTTTTGCACAGAGTGGCCACGATCCAGATCTTCTGGGGTCCCTCGGCGGCTGTCTCGGCTAATCCCTGCCTAAGATTACCCCTCTGGGAATCGCTTTCCCAAGGGGGTTACCTTGTGGGCGCAATCCAGAGTCCTGCATTTGCATCCATAGACACGAGTACCAGACTCGGCCCCCACCCCCGGCACGCACATTGTTGAATTTGATTGACAGCAGCGGGAGCCAATGGCTGCGCTGCTATCAATCTATCCAATGAAGAGCCGAGAAGACAGGGCTGAGATCCAGTGCATTCTCAACGCGGGACTTTCAAGGGCTCAGGTAAGTAAACCGGTGGGCTGGGGGGCCTGTAATCATTGGATGTTTTTTCACCTTAATGCATAGGATACATTAAGATGAAAAAACAGGAAGGTTTACAACCCCTTTACCAGGCAAAGCATAATTGGGTAAACCTAAATTCCCTTTTTCGACAATACTTTTACTTTATACTAGATTTTCAAAACAACAAATGCAATTCAGGGGAGACATTTTCAGCTAGGGTTCTTCCAGAGGTTGTTACTCAGATAGCAAGGATAACTAGTGAAAAATGTGTGGAAGTGTTGAATTGTAAGTCTTGATAACTTGCTGCACATTTTCACTGGCAAGTTGTACACTTTCAGAGAACTTGAAGCACAAGTTCTAGTTGACACTTTTGTTGCATGGCAAGTCTCTAGCAAGAGCAAAGTTGCAGTGGTGAATCTACAGCAAGAGCTCTGCAAGTCACAGTGACCCCTGTGGTGGGATGACATTTGCACAACATAACTGAACCAGAACTTGCAGCAGACTTGTAGAATGTTTGCAAAAGAAAGTTGATGGAGTCCTGCAATGTGGTCTTGCTGCAACTGTGCAACAAACTTGTGAAGACTAGCAAGTCTAGCAAAAGCTTATTTGGGTAGGGATTTCCTTGAACTGTGGCTGATTGACATCCCATTTGATGGTGTCTGTATAATTTAGGGTGCAAAGCCACTTGGCAGAGCCAGCAGCATTACTCTAATGATTTCTGTTCAGCGGCTGCTTTAATGTTGTTCTTCAATGCGGAAAGTGTAATATTGGTTCTAACATAGATATGTGAGGCCATCCAAGTTGTATCCTGT
This sequence comes from Rana temporaria, assembly GCF_905171775.1. Taxonomy (NCBI): domain Eukaryota; kingdom Metazoa; phylum Chordata; class Amphibia; order Anura; family Ranidae; genus Rana; species Rana temporaria. The sequence goes on from NC_053501.1 coordinate 43,539,721, forward strand.
GTTGAGCTCTGATGAGGGGAGAGTGATGTTGCCCCAAAATGTGATGGCTATTTTTAAATAATTTTTTTAACCAACAACTAAAACTATCTTGGAATCTTTGATGCACTTTTGGTCTGACATTTCTTTCTGTATTTCTATGGTATAACATCTGTCAGGTGCATCACAATGAAAGCCTTGGTGTCTGGGAGCTGCTTTGCCTGATCTATTGAGCTAGTTTGAAGTTTTTCTTCATCTGTGTAAACATGCAAGTCTAAAAGTTCCCAGCTCCACTTTGAATATGTTGTTCTGGAGACCAATGTTTTTTCAGTAGGGTGGCATTTTGACCATTAATGTAAGGGGGCATTCTTCCAACTGATCACCAATGTAAAGGGTATTATTCCAATGGGCCACCAATAAATTGATTTTAGAAGGGTTTCCCTGAAATCTGAAAATAATTTTGAGGGTGAAAACATGTGTTGTTGGGAGCAGTGTGCAAAGAAGTGTTTGATTCCTCGAGACTGCTGTGTTGTGTGAGAAACTAGTGGTCCCGCTCCCCAGCATGCTGCTAACCCTGGGTATTTAAACTCTGGCAGCAGCACTTAGTATATGAAAGATTGAAGACTATAGTTATTGTATATGGAGCCTGACTGCATTACAGTAATAAATACTGATCTTTCAATTGTGCTTTCCTTACAAAATCCCTTTACTTATTGTCTTGTCTAATTCTTATTAAATAGACAGGAAGTAAAAGGCAACAAAGACAGTAGTAAAAAAACAAATTAAGTCTGTAACCTTATTTTGCTCTATCTTAAGCTAACAATAAAAAAAAGTGTTAAAAGCATACCAAAATCCACAGCTCCAGGTCAAGATTCACCCTTGGCCACTGTAGCCCCATAGGCGTCCACAGGTAGGGGCAAGGGGGGGTCCAGTGTCCCCCCAGAATCAGGGATTGGATCAGGCACATTCAGCACAGTGGCATCGTTATGGGGGTGCGGGCAGCCAGCTGGGTGACACCATCAAGGTGCTGTCAAGCCTCCCTATCAGTCTAGAGTGACTGCGGGCTCATTTCCCTGCTCAGTCTAGTGGAGAACTTGGCGGCACTGTGTCAGTACAAAAGCAAGCTGCGGGCTGTCAGAGGTTTCCCCCGCTCGCCCCCCCTTTCTCCTGTCAGGGAGAAGAGACGGCGGCTCTCACTAGGTTCCCCGCCCAACTTCCTGCCTGCTCCGTTCCTTCCCTATTGGACATAACTGAGGGCCAGTCAAAGGAGACTAGGAGAGGAGAGCATCATGGGACATGTAGTCCCAAAGATTGGTGACCCCATTTTCCACAGGAAGGAGGCTACAGCTCGATCAAGAGAGAGATTGAGAGACTGCAACCTTGAAAAAAGCTGAGGGAGTGAGCGCTACAGGACAAAGAAAGAGGCATGTGATGGGCGGAAGCCAGAGAGAGAGCCAAACTACCCAGTGCCACCAGAGAGAGCCACGCTACGCAGCGTCATTAGAGAGAGTCACGCTACCCAGCCGTGCTACCCAGCGCCACCAGAAAGAGTCACGCTATGCAGCGCTACCAGAGAGAGCCACGCTACGCAGCGCCACCAGAAAGAGAGAGCCACACTACGCAGCGCCACCAGAGAGAGCTACGCTAGCCAGCGTACCAGAGAGAGCCACGCTACCCAGCGCCACTGAGAGCCATGCTACCCAACGCCACCAGAGAGAGCCACGCTTCCCAGCACCACCAGAGAGAGAAAGGATGAGCCACTACCAGGGTACAGACATGCTACACTACTGACCAGAATCACCCCCGGGGGAACCCAGAGTGAGCGATCGTCCATCTGGAGGAATCACTGCTGTAGTTTCGCTGGGTCTAGTAAGAGGGCCTGTCGGCCATTATCCATTACTTATCCTAGGGACTGTACTGCGCATGCAATCTCTGACCATGACAATGTGATAATGACATTGTTGAAAAGGGGTGGCGCATGGGTGACCCTAAAATGATGCCCCCCTGAAAAAAGTTCTGCGGACTCCCATATGTAGCCCTACTCTAATCTCCATCATAAGTATGAAATAATGTATTAGCCACACTCCTTTCATTAAAAAAAAGTGTTAGCATTTAAAAGTATTTTATCTGCATTTGGCATGAATATTTTTGTGCTACTGTATTCCAGACACTTTATAGAAAGTTACTGCTAACACCAGTCAGAATATAGAAGTCGTTTTCGGACCAAAAAAAACTAAAACATTTTACATACAGAAGGCTTCAAACATTATTAATATAAGATACATGCAATCATTTCTTCAGATATTTTCTTTTAGTGATTTAGAATATTTCACTAAATAGCAAATAATCAAATACAGCATGGAAATGATAATACTGGCAATGTTATACTTTTGTATATTCCCAACATTGAAATCCATCATTTGAGTGAGTGTTTCATTGTCAAAGTCACACCCTGAGTATAGGACTTGGAAAGCCTTGACACTCTGCCAGCTCACATAGCTCGCCAGGTATTATGTGCATGCCAAGTAAAGGTAACCTGACAGGTTCGATTTGTTAAAAGCACCATTAAATCTAAAATGCAAAAGTGGCATTATGCAAAAGAGCGAGTAATAATGCCATATATTATGAATTAAAACATGCCCACAACCATAGAGAATCTTAGATAATTGTGTAAATGTGCTGTTGTGTATTACTTTTGTATTTTCTGTGTTGAGAACACAAAACTTTGCTACACAGGTATTAGGATCACTGGAAAGAAGACAGAGATTTATTTAAAATCCTCAAACCTCAAAATAGCAAATACCATCTCTATCGTTTTTCAATATATAAAGGTAATTGCAGCGTTGAAATCATCTTTATATATTTTTATTTGTGTGTTGTATATCTACCACCGGCGTTCCTGGCTCCTCCTGCGTTACAATGCCCCCATAGCAAACCGATTCCTATGGGTGCAATTGAGCAGGCTTGATCCTGAGCTGCACTGTGTGCATCTATTGGCACACACAGTGTGGCTCTGCCCGACCAACTCCTCTCTTCCTCTTCATCACTGGATTTAATTGACATCAGCAGGAGCAAATGGCTCACCCTGCTCTCACTTAGTCTAGAGAATGCTGAATGCATTATAGTAAAAACATTTTTTTTTTAGCCTTTACAGCCACTTCAAAGTATGATTACTCAAAGCCATTATTTTCTATTTTTATGGTCAGGACTAAAATATAACTTTATTTTGTTTTTATTTTGATTATTATAAAGGATTATATAAGACTATTTTTTGTTTTTATTTGTACCCAACAGTGGAGATCTTGGTACTTTTCATATGTTCTCCAGGGTAGCCTCACTTGTTGTTAAAGATTCCTATAGCTCAAACTCCAATTTGCACACACAAGTGGATAAGTGGTGATTCATCCTGCTCTCTCCCCTTCTTTCTTATATCTAAATCCACAGTCTGAATAAGATATGGGGGTCTGAAAGAAAAGAGCTTTAAATTTCTCTCTCTCTCTCTCTCTCTCTCTCTCTCTCTCTCTCTCTCTCTCTCTCTCTTTTTAATGCTTTCCTAGATAGCCAGGAATTGTGCTGCAAGTTTGAAAATAACTTGCTAAGCTATTGCTAGACTTGCCAGGCTTCACAAGTTTGTTGCACAATTGCGGCAAGTCTGCATTGCGTGACTCCAGATCAACTTTCTTTGCAAACATTCTGCAAGGCTGCTGCAAGTTCTGGTTCAGTTATGTTGCGTAATAGTCATCCCACCACAGGGGTCACTGTGGCTGAATTTTCATGCTGTAGACTTGCTGTAGACTCACCACTGCAACTTTGCTCTTGCTAGAGACTTGCCACGCCAATTTGCTACAAATTGGAAAAGTGTAAACTAGAACTTGTGCTTCAAGTGCTCTGCAAGTGTACAACTTGTCATTGAAAATGTGCAGCAAGTTAACAGACTTACAATTCAACACTGCCACAAATTTGTGGCAAGTTATTCTTGCTTTCTGGGTTGAGAATACTTTGTCATGGGTGCACCTTGTATTAAATGTTTATTTGTATAACTAAGATTGTCAGTAGCAATCCCCCAGGTGAAGAGCAATCCTACCTTCGGCAGATGTCATCACAACTGTCTACACTTGGATATCCCCTCATTTTCTGTTGTCCCTGAGGCTATTTAGAATTTAGTACATTTCTAAATCTAAGAATGATAGGTTCTGGTTGGAATGCAGCTTTATAGGGTTGAAAGGTTAGGTTTAGGAGTAGGTGCAAGTTATAGATCAAGGGTTAAGTTTAGGGGTATATTCTGGCCAAGGGTAGGTTAAGATAAGAATGTTGCTGTTTGGGTAAGGGGTCAGTTTATGTTTTTAGATTTTGGGGTTATGCTCCGTACACACAATCAGAATTTCCGATAGAAAAAGTCAGACAAACTTTTTCCATCGGAAATTCCGACCGTGTGTATGCCCCATCGGATTATTTCCATCGGAAATTCTGAGGAATTCCGTCGGAGTTTAGATAGATAACATGTTCTCTTTTACTCCGATGGAATTTTGTCGGAATTCCGATGTGATTTTTCTCGGACAAAGGTCTGACCGTGTGTACTAAATTTTAAATAAACTTTTGCTTGCCCAGCTGCATATACAACTTCTTTTTGGTTCTCTTCTGCTTTGGTGACTGGGATTGAAGAGAGGACAATTTTTAACTTGGAACTTACATGGGGCAGAGGACTCTTTCTGCTCTATGAGGTGCAAAGTGCATCTGTGGCGAATTTCCGAGCACCATTGCTGTCAGGTTGGATGCAAAGCAGTCTCATGTCTTCCTCCCCCATACCTGGAAGTACTGGATACTCTTCTTCATTCTCAGTGGCTAAATGGAGGAGAATTGGCAAAGGCTGGTAAATATAAGCCTCAGGTGGGGATGCCATCAAACTGAATCTTTTGCTTAGCCGTACTTAGACCAAAAATAAGTTCACTTTATGGTTAACCTTTAGCCATTATTTTGACTTTAATGCTAGAGCTACACTGTTTTCTCATTTGCAATATTAACATTACTAATGTTTAACCACAAGGAGTAGCTATTTACCACTAAACAGATGAAAAAACTGTCTCTCTGTGACGCTATGTGTTCATACTGCTAATGTTACTATATTTTAGTTGCACTATTAAGCAACTAAAAATCACAGATGTGCTATTGCTTTAGGGTCAAGGGTTAGGATATGGTTAAGGATAAATTTGTAACTTGGATAAATACGTTTGAAGTTAAAAAAAGTACTATTTTTGTGTTGTAGTGTGAAGTGTATACAATGGTGAACAGTTGGAAGATCGGGGAATTAGGCTCACTACTTTCACCCTACCCTATGTTCACTTTAGATACCCATTTAGGTTCTAACACAGTATATCTTTTTAATAAATCATGCCTACAGAGCTGGTGATCTGTAGAAAACTACAGGAGGAGGTGGATGGAAGAATTAAACAAAGCACATTGAGATTTAAGTATGAATACACATGCCTCCTGTATTGCCTTTGTATTTAGACATGCTTATCCTGGAGTTCAGCTTTAAGGTAAACATTGTTCTTTGGAAATACGCTATACTTTACCATTAACTGCAAATCTAGCTTAAATTATGGCAGTCGCTAGGCCTCTGCAAGAGACCATGTGTGTGCTGTAAAATGCTATGCAAGCTACAAATACCCACCTCAAAAGGCAACATGTTTCTAGCACTCTCTTTTATAGGTTGGCTGTTTGTAGCTCCTTGAAAAGATTGACTTTGGTTATCTTCAGCAGGCTGCAGGAGCGAAACACTGGGAATCGCTATTAGGAGAATTAAAGTAAGCGGTAGATGACAGTAGAGGTTTGGGTTTGCTTCTGCCATAGGTTTATGTTTTCCATAAAATTGGTGAACTTTGAACGCCAAGCAAAAATTGCAAAACTATTTTCAAACCACACCCAGGATTTTTTTTTCATTTCTAGGTTCCAACAAATATAGGAGGAACACAATTTGCATGTATTAGTACACTAGTTGTAAATATGCCAGCCAGCAAGCATACCTGCTTGGCTTGCAATTCATTGTATCTTGACCACGGACCACGGACCCACCCCAGCCTATTGACTGGACTGTGAGGTGGTCTGCTGTTAAGTTCCTGACTTTGTTCACTCTATCTCAGGGGCGGACTAACAACTCATGGGGCCCCCGGGCAATAGGAGATTATGGGGCCCCTGGGCAATATTAGATTATGGGGCCCATGGGCATAAAGAGATTATGGGGCCCCCGGGAAATAAGAGATAATGGGGCCCCCGGGGAATAAGAGATTATAAGGCCCCCGGGCAATAAGAGATTATGGGGCCCCCAGGCAATAAGAGATTATGGGGCCCCCAGGCAATAGATTATGGGGTCACACAGTATATACACACATACAGTATACACACAGACACACAATATACACACACAGTATACATACACACAGAATACACATACAGACACATAGTACACACACACCCACAGTATACATACACACACTGAGAAGGTACTGGAGAAGTGGGGCAACTATAATCTTGGGATTTTTAGACAAAAAGGATGTCGGTGTGGGACATTTTAGGGACAGATTGGTTTTACTGAGGTTGGCAACCCTGATGGGGCCCCCTAGTGGCATGGGGCCCTTGGTCAGTCCTCCCCTGCTTTATCTTCTTCTCTTGTTAGCAAGTTCCCAGTGTTAGACTGACAAGATCATGCATTGCACTAGAGCCAGACTGGCTCTTAGGTTGGACTCTGATTGCTTATGCCTTGAGTTATATAAATCAATAAATCAATACTATTTAGGTGACGCCAATCCCATACATGTATACATACAAATGCATTTTATATATATATTAGGGCTGTTACTGATTAAAATTGTTGTGTTTGATTACTCAATTCTTTTTTATTGATTAATCGACTAATTTTGATTAATTATAACGCACATACAGATCCAACTACTTTTAGCTGATCTCCTTGCAGGCCGATTCCCAGTGCAGCTACCAACCACTGGGAAAATGGATAGCAGGATACAAAAACCACACAAAGGCAGCGCTAGATGGAAATAACATTAAAACTTTTATAGTCTTCAAGTAGGTATAAAAATAAATATTGCACTGGAGATAAAATCGATGTAGCTGCATAAACTGTAAAAATGGTGCGAGTAATACCAAACGGTAGCAAAAGCAGTCATAAAAACATGTAGCTAAGTATGATACTGGTATAAAAATGTGTACATCGATACCACTGCTGAATCCAGATGAGGAGAGGTTAACATCAGTCCGTCGGCATGTAGATGTCCCGTGAAGGGAACTATCACAACTCTCAGTGGATGGCTGCAGAATCCCAGGTTGATAGAGGGAAGTGATAGAGGGACGTGTAACAGCCCTTGCGTGTGTCAGATAGTAAAGTCCCGCCGGCATGCAGATATGAAGGCACAGCAAAGGAGCCCTTCAGATGGACACGGCAAGCCCCGCCGGTGTCCGTGACGTCACCGGATCTCCGATGGAACTCCCTGAAGGCCCAGAAGCTGGCGGAGAGGTACCAATCAAAAGAATTTTGATCGATCAAAAAAATTAACGATTAATCGAGGAATTAATGGTTAATTTCCACAGCCCTAATATATATTTTATTCTTACTTCATACTGACAGTTATAATTAGTATATGTTCAGCAAGGCAAGGAAATGCCCATTTTTTCCACAATGTTTTGAATAAAAATGCCAGTTTGGTTAACAATTTATAATTAGGCTAATTTTGGCAGGAAGCTCTTATAGTGTCTAGTTTTAAACAAATAAAAAGGGTTTAATAATCACGTCTGAGACATTTGTTGAACCTTTTGAGTATACCTTTGCTACTCTTTTTTAAAAACAACAAAATGTAAAGTTTATTTAACCAAGCCAAGAGTTTCCCTTTTCATCTACAGTATGTCAACATGAAAATGTATCTTTGATCTTTTGGGCATAGATGGATGTGTGTGTGTCTAATGTAGAGCAGAAACATTTTAAAAGGTTAGCTTTGCCTGAAATTGGCTCCTGATTACCAGACCAACAACCATACTTAGTGATTCTGAAAATAATAGATCTCTGTGAAGTCAACAATATCATTTATTAACAGGCAGAAACTTAATTTTTGCTCTTCCAGTTGATTAAAACAGGTCAGCTCCTCTCAAACAGTATATATATAGTATATATACTTTTATTTTTATTTTTTTATTTTTTTTAATACATTCTTAAGATAGATAAAATATTGGTGGGTGTTAAAGTATACCGAAACCTAACCAGAATCTCAAATAATCTTTAACATGTACTATTTTTTTAAAACCAAAAGTAAGTATTTTTTTTTGCTGCTTACCAGTGGTGGCAGCATTAGTTTCCTTTTTTCAGGCTTGTTTTTCTTTACTTTCACCAGGGGATCCCACCGGTAATACACTGCCTGTCCTAGGGTGACACCATACACACAAGAGATGCAACCAAGTAAGTAAAAAAAGTGAAAAGAAGTATTGCATCTACAAAAAAGACAGGGGTAGATTCAGGTAGGGGCGCGCAATGATATGGCGGCGCAGCGTATCGTATTTACGCTACGCCGCCGTAACTTACAGGAGCAAGTGCTGTATTCACAAAGCACTTGCTTCCGTAAGTTGCGGCGGCGTATCGTAAATGGGGCCGGCGTAAGCCCGCGTAATTCAAATGTGGAAGGGGGGGCGTGTTTTATGTAAATATATGATGACCTGACGTGATTGACGTGCCGTCCGTGTACATATCCCAGTGTGCATTGCTCCCAAGTACGGCGCAACAACGTATTGGTTTCGACGTGAACGTAAATTACGTCCAGCCCTATTCGCGAACGACTTACGCAAACAACGTAAATTTCGAAGCGGGAACGACGTCCATACTTAACATTGGCTGCGCCTCCTAATAGCAGGAACAACCTTACGCCGAAAAAGCCTAACGTAAACACGTAAATAAATTGCGCCGGGCGTAAGTACATTTGTGAATCGGCGTATCTAGGTAACTAGCATATTCTACGCCGACAACAACGGAAGCGCCCCTAGCGGCCAACGTTATATTGCACACATATCTACGCCGCCGCAATCAAGTTACGTCGGTGGAGGAAGCCTATTTTTTAAGAGTATCTGCCTTTGAGAATCGGCGTAACGATACGTGGGCGCGGATTTCAAATTACGCCGGCGTATCTGGAGATACCAGATACGCCGCCGTAAAAGGTACGTGAATCTACCCCACAGTTGTTTATGATATATCCTGTTTTGGGAAACTAAATGCAATTAAGTTATGGTTTACATCCACTTTAATGATTTAAAGGAGAGTATTTCTGTATATAGTTTATAAATATATTGTACACAATACAGCTGTATTTGTTTAGTAAGTATGCAGGCTGTACCTTTTGTTTAATAGTGTTGTGCAGTGAATATTCTCTACTCTTCCTATCTTTAACTGAAATTGCTTCATTTTGTTTAGATTGTTTGACAACAATAGACTTTTGTAGGTTTTCCTGTAATTTCAGGAGCTGTTTTGCAATAATTCCACGATTTGATCTACAACAGCCCCTAGAGGCAGAATCTACAAGTAAGTATATTTAAAGAGAATTAGTGAATATATAAAAACAAGTTATACAGTAGACTATAAAATGGCAAAAATGACTTGCAGGTAAACTTTGCATTCAATTGTTTGTAAAGTCTTAGCAAAGGGTGAAGTCTAAGAAGACTGCTCTACAATCAGCGTGACTCCTAGTGTAGACCCTTCATTTCTTTGTAAGTGGGCAAAAGTACAACTTTTTTGGCTGCTGTGTTATGTAGTTTTCTTTCCTTCAACCATGGCTTGATTCCCCCATCAACGCAGTCAGTGTTGATAGGGTAATTCTTCTTTTTTCTATTGTGTCCTGACAGTGGGAGGTTTCTTCGTTGTAAGCATATAGGGCCAGATTCAGGTACATTGTCGTATCTTTGTGCCGGCGTAGCGCATCTCACATGCGCTACGCTGACGTAACATTGAGAGGCAAGCTAAGTATTCACAAAGCACTTGCTCCCATATTTAGGCCAGCGTAACGTAAATAGGCCGGCGTAAGCCCGCCTAATTCAAAGTAGGCAGGTAGTGGGCGTGTTGTATTAAAATGAATCGTGACCCCATGTAAATGCATGGCCGTACGAACGGCGCATGCGCGCGCATGCTCAGAATCACGTTGCATATACTCCCTAACATACGACGGCTCAATGCGTATGACGTGAACGTAACCTACGCCCAGCCCCATTCACGTACGGCTCAGGCCTCGTACACACGACCGAGTTTCTCGGCAAAAACCAGCAAGAAACTTGCTGGGAGATATTTTTTTGCCGAGGAAACCGGTCGTGTGTACATTTTCGTCGAGGAAACTGTCGAGAAACTCGACAAGCCAAAAAGAAAGCATGTTCTCTATTTCCTTGACAGGAATGGAGAAAATTGGCTTGTCGAGTTTCTCGACGGCTTCACAAGGAATTCGACGAGCAAAACGATGTGTTTCGCCCGTTGAGTTTCTCGGTCGTGTGTACGAGGCCTTACTTAAACGGCTGTTCCGACGTTTCTGACGTCCATACCTTAACATGACTTACCCCTGCTTTATGAGGGGTAAACTTACGGCGGACGTACGACTTACGTAAACGGCGTAGATTACTGCGACGAGCGTAAGTACGTACGTGAATCGGCGTATCTTGCTCATTTACATATTCAACACGTAAATCAATGGAAGCGCCCCTAGCGGCCAGCGTAAATATGCACCCAAGATACGACGGCGTAGGAGACTTACGTCGGTCGTAGGAAGCCAAAATTCAGGCGTATCTTGTACTGTGAATACGGCACATAGATACGACGGCGCATCCTAGAACTTACGCGGCGTATCAACAGATACGTCGGCGTAAGTTCTCTCTGAATCTGGCCCATAATGTTTACTGCTGCCATGTTTACTGCTGCCATCTATAGCCAGTGGCAGTAATCATATGAAAAAAAAAAACAACAGGCTGGTTGTACTGAAGTCGACCAATAGATTGACTTCAGTGCAACCAGCCTGCCCATAGATGAATAAAAATTCAGCCTGTCCTGCTCAACTGGCTGAATATCAATCCCTCTATTGCTGGTTTTTAACGTCTTCTGTCGTTGATTTCCCCTACCTCACATAAACTCTCACCCTTCCCTGCTCTACCTAAAAGCAAGTCAAAAGTATTAGCTGAAGTTCACTTTTAAATAAAAGAAGAAGATGACCATTAAAATGACTTGAAAACAGGTTTTTCCTTTTGAATATGTTTTACCACTACTTGCCATCAGATCACATGTTCTACTATCCCTGTCATCATTACTAAAATATAGTATAGCAACATCTATCAATATGTCTGCATTTGTCAACAGAACAACTGTCTGTCCATGTCTGGTGCCATGTGTTTGGGCGTGTTATGAGAGAGGCTTTTGTTCCGTGACACATTTGTACCTGTTTCCTGCTTTGAATGACTTCATGTTTAGTTGCTGTACAGGAGTCTTTTCTTCAGTCTGACTCACTATAGTTAATGATTAGTAAATCCATTCCATTGTCAGATGAAGCCCACAATGGCTGACAAATGTGTCTGTGGTATATAGTTTATGTATGTTTGTGATGAAATAGTGTCTCTGAGATGCAATCATACAGTAATCCCCATTCTATAGCTACAATTACAATCTTCTTAAAATATATAATAGAGGTCCAAAATAAAGAGACTAAAGCCTAGTACACACTAGAAGTTTTTTTTTCCGTTCACCAACGGGGCTGATCGAAAAAAAAAAACTGGCAGCTCGAGAGGAGCCGTTGTACTAACAATCCAATGTTAGTACAGCGAACTCCCCTGCTGTGCTATTGTGCTCTGACAGGGGGACACCCCCCTTCCCTCCCTTCCTCTGCCAGAACACATCGGTCAGCGCTCTCAGCCACATACTGAGAAATCTGTTTTGGTCTTGCCCCTATGACAGAAGCTAGTTAAATGGCCGACAGAAGTACACACGGGCCGAATGTCAGACGGTTTCTATTGAACCGGCTGATGCTGCCTGACATTTGGCCCGTGTGTACTAGGCTTAAGGCAGGCCATCAATTACTTGATTTTCTTTCCTTCCATTATGAGTAGAAGGAAGGAAAATCGCTTGATTTTCCCATCAACACATTCAGTGTTGATGGGTAAATGCCTCCTGCAGTGCTATTGTGTTCTGCCAGCAGGGGGCATGGGAAACCTTCCTGGTCAACAAAATACAATGATTACTGCTAGCGGCCATAGCCACTGGCAGTAATCGCATGCAGAAAAATCCTACAGGCTGGTTGTTGTAACCAATCCAAATGATGGATCAACTTAGGTATGGTCAGCAGGGCCATCTTAATAGCATCATGGGCCCCTGGGCAAAGTAATGCTCTGGGGCCCCTACAATGGAGACAGCGCAGGTAAACAGACATCAAGTAGGTAGGAGGCAGACAAGCAGAGCTTCCCCTTTTGGGTGGAGCTCAACATTAACTACATGAACAATCATTCTGTACAGTGTGACAGGAAGTCAGGTAAATCTGTGGGTGTTGTCACAGATGGGAGATACATTTCTGCCTTGTTTAGACAATACACCAATTGTTATTAGGTGTTGGCTGCAAATGTAGCCAGAAAAGGTATAAGGGCGTTAGAAGACTTCAGCTGTTCAGAATGAGGCAGTTAAGGCCTCTATAAGTAATCCAGAGGATTACCACTGATTTGCTGCATCCTGAGGCTTTGTGAGTAAGGAGAGCAGCGTACTGAAAGTCTTCTGAGGAGGTGAGGAGGATTGATTTTTCTGTGTGATAAAAATCAAAAGACTATTGTTTTTCTGCTGTATGACCAGCAGTGTCTGCCCAGCACTAGGCTGTGCTAGACTCCATAGATGGGTTCCTTTGTGGAAGGTAGATGCCCCAAGTGGCCAGGATTTATTTTATGTTTGATTTTGTTTATGCTGTTTGGATGCTTGCACTTGTTTCCAGCAAGATGTTAGAATAAACCAAAATCTTTGTTTTCAACCATCTTCGACTGCCTGTCTGTATAAATTCAGTGTGTAGTGAACCCATCCAAGGGGTCACACACCCCGCTACCGAGCTAACCCCTTACAACAGCAAAGAAACGCCCCAGATATCCCGCCAGCACTCTGACCCCTCTACACCCCAGATATCCCCCCAGCACTCTGACCACTCTACAACCCAGATATCCCCCCAGCACTCTGACCCCCTCTACGCCCCATATATCCCTCCCAGCACTCTGACCCCTCTACACCCCAGATATCCTCCCAGCACTCTGACCCCTCTACATCCCAGATATCCCCCCAGCACTCTGACCCCCCTCTACGCCCCATATATCCCTCCCAGTACTCTGGCCCCTCTACACCCCAGATATCCCCCCAGCACTCTGACCCCCTCTACACCACAGATATCCCCCCAGCACTCTGACCCCTCTACACCCCAGATATCCCCCCCCAGCACTCTGACCCCTCTACACCCCAGATATCCCCCCTCCCAGCACTCTGACCCCTCTACACCCTAGATATTCTCCCCAGAACTGTAACCATATATCATAAGATACCCTTGTATTGTGACCCCACTACATCCCTGATACCCTCTACACTGTGGCCTCTCTATATCCCTTCCTTCAAGTCCCGAGCATTCAAACTGCATGGGGCGGGGTCAGAGCATCACTGGCGCACCGACTCTCCCCCTCCCTGCTGGCTGTGAAATAATAAGTATCATTCTGCACAGCACTGCCAGTCTGTTTCCCCTGTGTATACATTACTCTCTGTGCCATCATGGGGCCCCCAATTCCCGGGCAGTGTGGGCTCAAGGATCAGCAGCTTTGGGGAAGTGCAGGGGCCCCCCATGCAGCTGGGACCCCTGGGCAGTGCCCAGATGTGCCCTCTCATTAAGACAGCCCTGACGGTCAGTCTGCCTATACATGTATTGAAATTTGGCCGGTCCCTGCTGAACTTTGCAAATTTCAATCCATGTATGGCTGGCTTAAGGGCGTTCATATATTGATCAAAATTCAGCCTTTATAGCAGGGACCAGCTGAATTTAAATCCATGTATGAGCATGCTGGGTATACAAAAGTCAATCTATCGATTGACTTCTGTACATCCAAACTGCTGGGTTTTCCCCAAATGATCAGAGCCGCCGGATATAGCAGGCAGCACTGATTAGAGTATTCTGAGAGTGGGGAAGTCTCCTTGCTGTCCAATAGCACAATAGCACAATGGGAGTGATTCCCCTATCCACATCCAGTGTGTGAATGGAGGAATCTGATCACATCCAATGGGTTGAACGAAAATAAATGATTGCTGTATTGCCAACCTTAAGGTAGTGGGTCAAATCGACATTCATTTTCAACTGCAGTGAGAAGAAAATTTGAAGGAGCAGGATGGAAAACCTTTTCTCGAATGAACATATTTCTAACAGTGTATGTGGTTTTTATTAGATAAAGCCCATTCATTCCAAAATTGAATGTTAAAAGCAAATAAAATCTTTCAAACGACATTTGAATATTCTGAAAATTTTTGTATGACATTTCCTATGAATTTTCATTTGAAATTCTACTTATCTATGACCAGCTGTAGACTCACCAGAAACAGGCCAATAATTAGATGTCGTTCTCTGTTTCAAATTATTGAGCCATTTCCAAATACAATAACAAACGTTTCCAAAACAGAGGGGAAGTTTGGGACTTTAAAGTGGAAGTAAACCCTCCTATAATTTTCAGGCAAGGAAGCTGCCATCTTGGCCTCTGTTTAATCTTCAACTGCCATGATGCTGCACATGTGATCAGTTATGACACCAGCCATTGGATGGTTTGACAGTTTGGTTGAGAGCACAACCAATTTGACAGTTAGCATTTCCGGCATGCCAGGAATGTAACTGCTTTTTGAAACTGTTAAATTGATGGGTTTACTTCCGCTTTAAACGAAGCACACGGCTTTATGGTAATAAAAAGAAAATCAATATTTATTGGTACATATACACATGTTGAGTCATATGAAAATACATTGAATAAATAGTATTGCTCTTTAGTGACACATGGTACAAATATATACATACATAACGCTGCGAAAAATTTCCCATTCGTAAGTAGCATTTACTCTTTTTGACTGGAGAGTCTCAGGATTTTTCATACATTAAAAAAGTGCCACTACTGAGAAAAGGTTAAGAAATGCTATTTAAAGGACAGTACATATCTGTCTATCAATCTCTCTATCTCTTTCTATCTCTGGTCATACACTGTAAGATCTCTTTTTAGATTCCCTCATCCATATTAAACAGTAAAGTTGAAGGCTACACCTTGTCGGATATTGTATGGTAATATCTGGCACCCACGGCTGTCAGGAAATCTGAAGAGTGGCTCCATCTAATAGAATGCAGTCATTGTTCGGCCAAAAAAGTTCTGCCGACTCCTTTGAGTTTTAGATAAAAAAATCTCGAGTGGGACCGTTGTGTCAACAAAGTCACCCATAGCTCAAATTTCATCCAGTCATCAGGAACCAGACACAATTTGCTCTGTGTATAGCCAGCTTATCTCTATCTATCTATCTATCTATCTATCTATCTATCTATCTATCTATCTATCTATCTATCTATCTATCTATCTATCTATCTACTATTATATGTTAGAAATAGAAATATAAAAAAATAAATAAAAGTAAAATGTAAAGAAATGGTCACTGTTTATAACACAAAATGTAATCATAAAAAACGCAACGTGAAAAGTTACATACCCATGTCAGTTTTCTAAAAATAAATTATAAATAATTCAGTTTCCTTTGCTTCTATGAATTACCGTAGAAAGAAATGTAAGTTACATGGTATTATGCAAGCTTACTTGTAATATTTATTTTATGTTTCACCTTTAGCCCATTGACTGTTTGAAGCTAAGCAAGTTCATTGATGTTGCAAAGCTTTGACAAAGTCACCCCCTAGAGGTCATTTGTCAAAGTGCAAACCCATTTCCCAAAAAATTTCACATTCAAGATAAAAAAAAGCACACCATACATACAGGCTTGGGTTTCCAAGGTGCTTTTTTTTACTTCTAAAAGTGGTATACTGTTGTACTCATAAGTTTACATACTCTGGCAGAATTTATGATTTATTGGCCATTTTTCAGAGAATATGAATAACACAAAAACTTTTCTTTCACTCATGGTTAGTGTTTGGCTGAAGTCATTTATTATCAATCAACTGTGTTTACTCTTTTTACATCATAATGGCAACAGAAACTACCCAAATGACCCTGATCAAAAGTTTACATACCCCAGTTCTTAATAAAGTGTATTGCCCCCTTTAACATCAATGACAGCTTGAAGTCTTTTGTGGTATTTGTGGACGAGGCTCTTTATCTTCTCAGATGGTAAAGATGCTCATTATTCTTGGCAAAAATCCTCCAGTTCCTGTAAATTATTGGGCTGTCTTTCATGAACTACACATTTGAGATCTCCCCAGAGTGGCTCAATGATTTTGAGGTCAGGAGACTGAGATGGTCACTCCAGAACCTTCACTTTATTCTGCTGTAGCCAATGACAGGTTGACTTGGCCTTGTCTTTTGGATCATTGTCCAACTACGTCCCATGGGCAGCTTCCTGGCTGATGAATGAAAATGTTCCTCCAGTATTTTTTGCTCACATACCGCATTTATCTTGCCACCAATTTTGACCAAATTTCCTGTGCCTTTGTAGCTCACACATCCCCAAAACATCAGCGATCCAACTTCGTGTTTCACAGTAGGAATGGTGTATCTTTCATCATAGGCCTTGTTGACTTCTCTCCAAATGTAATGTTTATGGTTGTGGCCAAAAAACAAAATTTTGGTCTCATCACTCCAAATGACTTTGTGCCGGAAGGTTTGAGGCTTGTCTCTGTGCTGTTTGGCGTATTGTAAGTGGGATACTTTGTGGCACTTGTGTAGTAATGGCTTTCTTCTGGCGACTCGACCATGCAGCTCATCTTTCCTCAAGTGCCTCCTTATTGTGCATCTTAAACAGCCACAAGACATGTTTTCAGGGAGTCCTGTATTTCACCTGAAGTATGTGTATACCATACCTGGCCCATCCTTGTGGAAATTACTGTAATTGACATAGTGGGCCCCCCTGCTATTAAAGATAGTGATCTCCACTAGCCTTTGGTTCCCACTAATGCCGCGTACACACGACCGTTTTTCGGGATGTAAAAAATGATTTTTTTTTTAATGTCATTAAAAACGATCGTGTGTGGGCTCCAGAGCATTTTTCATGACGTAAAAAATGTCCATTAAAAATTTAGAACATACTCTAAATTTTTACGTAGTTTTTAACGTTGTTGTTTTTAACTTCATAGAAAATAGTCGTGTGTGGGCTTTAACGACGTAAAAAAAACGCGAATGCTCAGAAGCAAGTTATGAGACGGGAGCGCTCGTTCTGGTAAAACTAGTGTTCGTAATGGAGATAGCACATTCATCACGCTGTAACAGACAGAAAAGCGCTGTAATGCCGTGTGCGTGGCTCGCACCGATTTATATAGGCCTCTTATTACGTCACAGTCCCATCATGCTCCGTGCACCCGGAGCATGATGGGGCTGTGACGTCATTAGATGCCTATATAAATCGGTGCGAGCCGCGCACACGGCATTACAGCGGGAGGAAGCGACGTGTCAACATCGAAGAAGAAGTGAAGAAGAAGGCGACAGAAGCCCGGGCACCCCCGTGCCGAAGACGTTGAAGAAGAAGCCCGGGAGGGGGGCCGCTGTAAAAGATCTAAAGAAGAAAGCGCCCTCCCCCCGGGGAAGAGAACCAGACGGCGGTGAAGACACCCCCCCCGCAGAAGACATCGAAGGAGGCTCCCGGATTCCGATAAGCTCCCCTCCCACAGACCCCGACAACCAACGGCCAGGGTTGTCGGGAAGAGGCCCTGTCCTCATCAACATGGGGACAGGTGCTTTGGGTCGGGGGGCCACAGGGCGCCCCCCCTGCCCCAAAGCACCTACCCCCCCATGTTGAGGGCATGCGGCCTGGCACGGTTAAGGAGGGGGGGCGCTCGCTCATCCCCACCCCTTTCCTAACTGGCCGGGCTGCTGCTTGGATACGGGTCTGGTATGGATTTTGGGGGTAACCCCACGCCATTTTTTCAGCGTACGGGGTGTCTCCTTAAAATCCATAGCAGATCCAAGGGCCTGGTATGCTCTTGTAGGGGGAACCCATGCCAGTTTTTTATTTGAAATTTGGCATGGAGTTCCCCCTCAAGATTCATACCAAACGCAGTGCTTGGTATTGGCAGGGATCCAAGTCGGATCCTTGTTCAATATCGTGCCGCAGCTAAACGCAACCGCAGCTAAAAGCACTGTACAAATGCAGCTAATCGCTGTGCCTGGAGTCTTTAATTCCAGCAAAACATAAACATGCTTTTATCTGCGGCAAAACAGCCACCCGTGTGAAAGGCGCCTAAGAGTTTGACACATCAAACTCGAATTTGACTACTACAACTTGTCCTATGAAGTCCTCTTGGAAATTGACACTTCTGGGAGTGTCAGTCTCCTGAGTCGCCCACAGCTCTCGCTTGTTCCATTCCCTGACCACACATCACCAGTTTCTTCCTGTAGTTACACAAGGACAGAGGGAGAAACCAATGAGAGCTGTGGGGGAGCCAGGAGAGCGACACTTCCAGTATTAGTGATTAAAGCGGAGTTCGGCAGCTCAGCCACTGGGAAAGTTAAATATTTACTGCCTTCCTAATTCTCTGAAAAATGTCCGTCTCTTACAGTTTATAGGCATTTTAAATGCTAGCAAGGACACACTTTATATACATCATGGGCCAGATTCTCAAATGAGAGACGCCGGTGTATCGCCTGATACGCCTTCGTATCTCTGAGTCCGCCCGTCGTATCTATGCGCCTGATTCATAGAATCAGTTACGCATAGATAACCATTAGATCCGACAGGCAAAAGGCTCTTACGCTGTCGGATCTTAAATGCATTTTTTTTTTTCGCCGCTAGGTGTCGCCGACGTCGTTTTCCCGATCGAGTATGCAAATTAGCAAAATACGCAAATTCCCGAACGTACGCCCGACCGACGCAGTGAAGTTACAACGTTTACGTAAGATTTGCGACGCGTAAAGTTGCCCCTGCTATATGAGGCGCAGCCAATGTTAAGTATGGCCGTCGTTCCCGCGTCAAAATTTAAAAATTTACATCGTTTGCGTAAGTCGTCCGTGAATAGGGCTGGACACCATTTACGTTCACGTCGAAACCAATGACGTACTTGCGACGTCATTTAGCGCAATGCACGTCGGGACATTTTAGGGAAACGCGCCTAATTTAAATGATCCACGCCCCCTACCCGGATCATTTGAATTAGGCGGGCTTGCGCCGGGGGATTTACGCTATGCCGCCGCAACTTTACAGGCAAGTGCTTTGTGAATCAAGCACTTGCCTGTAAAACTTGCGGCGGCGTAACGTAAATCAGATACGTTACCCCTGCCGAGTTTTACGCCGTTATACAAGAATCTGGCCCCATATATGTATATTTTCACTGTCACATCAAGATGTCCATAGTATAAGAATGATATAGCAAACAGCTAAATCTCTGTATTTATTGCTAAAATAATTTTATATTAACGCTTTACATTAAAAATTAACATACTAATAATTCAAACTCCATTCTGTTCCTTTCAGTAGTCTGAATGTGTTACTTGTAGTGAATGTAATGAGTTGCACTTCACACATTGTCATAACCACATTGTTTTTGTCATTGCCCTTTGCCCTGCCTTATGTAATAAGAGGATTGAGGCAATTATACGTAGAGTATATATTTTACAAAAGTAACGGCCTTTGACTTGTTTACCTTGTTATTGTCTGAAAATGCTGCTCTACTGCTAAACTGTAATAGTTTGTATAAATATAACCCAGTCTGCACATCTGTCATTGTATTTTATTTCTAGCCAACCTCATCTATTTTTAACAAGTTGCTGCCCTCTGCTGGTACCCTGTGTTATTGCTGTCTGCAGAAAGGATCGCTTCTCATATGTTTTGAAAGCTACTCCATACAACAGGACCATTATCTGAGCAATGTGAGCTATACACAGGAATCTTGCTTGCAATAAATGTGTTTGCACATTTTTCTAATTCCAACGCATTTTTATAAATATTTAGCCAGATTCAGGTAGGGCGGCTTAACTTTGTGCGGGCGTAGCGTATGTTATTTACGTTACGCCGCCGCAATTTAGAGAGGCAAGTGCAGTATTCACAAAGCACTTGCTCCGTAAGTTGCGGCGGCGTAACGTAAATTGGCCGGCGTAAGCCCGCCTAATTCAAATGTGGAGGTGGGCGTGTTTTATGGAAATTAATCGTGACCCCGCGTAAATGACGCTTCGAACGAACGGCCCATGTGCCGTCCGTGGACGTATCCCAGTGCGCATGCTCCAAATCACGTCGCAAATAGTCAATGCTTTCGGCGTGAACGTAACCTACGCCCATCCCTATTCTGAATCGACTTACGCAAACGACATAAAACGTCAAAAATGCGACGCTGTTCCGACGTCCATACTTATCATTGGCTGTGCCATCTTTTTGGTGGTTTATCTTTACGCCTGAAAACGCCTTACGTAAACGGCGTATCTTTACTGCGACGGGCGTGCGTAAGTTTGTGAATAGGCGTATCTTGCTGATTTACATATTCTAGGCGTATCTCAGCGTACACGCCCCTAGCGGCCAGCATAAATATGCAGCTAAGATACGACGGTGTAGGAGACTTACGCCGGTCGTATCTTAGCAACATTTAAGCGTATCTCAGTTTGAGAATACGCTTAAATATACGACGGCGGGGATTCGGACATACAACGGCGTATCTACTGATACGCCGTCGTAACTGTACCTGAATCTAGCTATTTATGTTTATCTTCCTGGCAATTGTTCAATAGTTATTTTTATATTGTTTTTATAGACCTTGGTTAGCTTATACAGTGCCTTGAAAAAGTATTCATACCCCTTGAAATTTTCCACATTTTGTCATGTTACAACCAAAAAACATTAATGTATTTTATTGGGATTTTATGTGATAGACCAACACAAAGTGGCACATAATTTTGAGGTGGAAGGTTTTCAACTTTTTTTACAAATAAATATGTGAAAAGTGTGGCGTTCATTTGTATTCAGCCTCATTTACTGATGCCCCTAACTAAAATTTAGTGGAACCAATTGCCTCCAGAAGTGACCTAATTAGTAAGTATTTACTAATTAGTAAATGGAGTCTGCCTGTGTGTAATTTAATCTCAGTATAAATACAGCTGTTCTGTGAAGCCCTCAGAGGTTTGTTAGGGAACCTTAGAGAACAAACAGCATCATGAAGGCCACACCAGACAGGTCAGGGATAAAGTTGTTATGAAGTTTAAAGCAAGGATAGGTTATAAAAAAAATATCCCAAGCTTTGAACATCTCACGGAGCACTTTTAAATTCATCACCCGACAATAAAAAGAGTATGGCACAACTGCAAACCTACCGAGACATGGCCATCCACCTAAACAGACAGGCCGGGCAAGGAGAGCATTCATCAGGGAAGCATCCAAGAGGCCCATGGAAACTCCAAGAGGTCCACAGCTCATTTGGGAGAATCTGTCCACAGGACAACTATTAGTTGTGCACTCCACAAATCTCCCCTTTATGGAAGAGTGGCAAGAAGAAAGCCATTGTTGAACGAAAGCCATAAGAAGTCCTGTTTGCAGTTTACGAGCAGCCATGTGAGCATGGGCGTGCGCAGCCTCTTGCATTAGGGTGTGCACCCAAAGCTCAAACACACGTTTGTGTGTGTGAATATATATATATATATATACACACACACTATATTGTCAAAAGTATTGGGACGCCTGCCTTTACGCACATGAACTTTAATGACATCCCAGTCACCGCTGACATCCGACGTTCCATAGAGTTGTATAAAGTGCACGTTCAGGTCCGCCAAAAAAACTGACAGGCGGACCTTAACGGTCCGCCCGTGTGAAAGGGGCCTTATACAATGGGCCAGATTCACAAAGAGATACGACGGCGTATCTCCTGATACGCCGTCGTATCTCTGAGATCCGACAGTCCGATCTATGCGACTGATTCATAAGAATCAGTTACGCATAGATCTCCCTTAGATCCGACTGGTGTAAGTGACTTACACCGTCGGATCTTAGGCTGCAATATCCCGCCGGCCGCTAGGTGTCGCTTCGGTTTTTTACGCAAGGAATATGCAAATTCCGATTTCCGCCGATTCAGAAACGAACGCCCGCCCGTCGCTTTTTTTTTACGTCGTTTGCGTTTGGCTTTTTCCGGCGGATAGTTACCCCTGCTATATGAGGGGTAGCTAATGTTAAGTATGGCCGTCGTTCCCGAGTTTCAAATTTTTACGTTGTTTGCGTAAGTCGGTCGGGAATACGGATGGTCGGAATTTACGTTGCCGCCGAAAACAATGACGTCCTAGCGACGTCATTTGGAGCATGCGCACTGGGAAATATCGCCGGCGGCGCATGCGCAGTTAAATCGGCGCGGGAACGTGCCTGATTTAAATTGTACACTCCCCCTAGCCGCGGAATTTGAATTTCGCCGGGGGAGTTACGATCCGCCGGCGCAAGTTTGGAGGTAAGTGCTTTGTGAATACTGCACTAGCCTTCGCAAAAGTGCGCCGGCGGATCGTAAATCACATAGATTACGCGGATCTAAAGATCCGCTAATCTATGTGAATCTAGCCCAGTATGTCTTATTTTCAGTGTGATGTGTATTATATGTGTTACATATCACAGAGACCGGTATTGTGGTAATATTGAAGTTTATTGAGATTTTCATACATTAGAGGGTTCCACCATTATTGTTGTGTGGGAACACATAACAATACTTAGTAGCAGGCCTTTTACTGACACTTTTTTTATTTTACCTCCAGTAGATTATTGTAAATAGTAGTGTGGTGATTACCTATTATTCTAAAGATCGGCATGTGGCATTAATAAACATCAACAGATTTCAGTTGTGCCCCACCAGGCCGGCACCCCATGGACAATGTGCCTGTCTGCTGAGTTCATCTCCCCATCCCTGCACTTTTGCACTGATTGGCAGCAATGATTGGCACTGATAGGCACCACTGATGGCCACTGATAAGTGGCACTGATTGGCAGCACTGATAGGCTGCACTGATGGGCCCTGATTGGCACTGATAGGTAGCACCGATTGGCAGCATTTAGTGGCACTGATGGGCAGCACTGATGGGCACTGAAAGGCAGAACTGATAGCCAACCCTGATGAACACTGATAGGTGGCACTGATGAGCACTGATTGGCAGCACTGATAGGCGGCACTGATGAGCACTGATTGGCAGCACTGATAGGTGGCACTGAATGGCACTGACAGGTGGCACTGATTGACAGCACTGATGGGCACTGATAGGCAGCACTTATTGGCACGTATGGGCACTGACTGGTTGCACTGATTGGAGGCACTAATTGGCACTGATAGGCAGCACTGATTGGCACTGATAGTCACTGATAGGAGGCACTGTTTGGCACTGACAGGTGGCACTGATAGGCAACACTGATTGGAATCACTGATTGGCACTGATGGGCACTGATAGGTGGCATTGGTTGGCACTAAAAGGCGGCATTGATTGGCACTGACACGTAGTACTGACAGGTTGCACTGATTGGCACTGACAGGTAGCATTGTCACTGACTGGTACTGACAGGTAGCACTGACTGGCACTGACATGTGGCATTGACAGATGGCACTGATTGGAGCCCGCGATCCCAGAAGAAAGGACGGGAGAAGATGTCAGCCCTCTCAGCGGTGACTGATCGGCGCTGAGAGGGCTTCGTTCCAAGGTGAGAATTTTATAATGTGCTAGAATGCGATGCATACAAGCACATTATGCCATTGTCTTGCAGAGTTTCTTATTTTATTTTTTTTCAGCGGTTTACAACCGCTTTGACAAACAAGTCGTCCTGATTGTTCATTCATAATATAGACAGATTATTCCCCCATCCACAGGAGCACCCATGATTTAGACTTCAAAAAAAGATGGAGCTACAGCCAGTATATAATAGTGCGTTTTGAGGTCAACCGGGCCACCAATCAGAACATTACCAAGTGCTATAACAATAGTTCTTATTTAAAGCAATGCAAAACTGGGTCAATAATGACAAAACTAAGGCAGAGGCTATGCAGCAGATAAGAGCTAAATGCATCCATATCTTATTAGTGTCGCACTCCTAAGGTAAAAAGGAAAAAACAAGAAAAAAAAGTGAATGATAAATCAAAAAAACAAAACCAAAGTTTGCTCATAAGTCCATACAAAGTCTCATCAATCTAATTCAAATCTGTGCTAAAAAATCCAATACACCAAAATTTCCCAGTCTTCAGTTTTCAACTTGCAATGTTTATTCACCCCTTCGTGCAAAAAACTGCATGCAATTTGTGCTTCCTCCACTCTCACCTGTGGTTTATGACCTTACACCTCAGTAGGGTCACAATACACTTGTGTCCCACCTTTAGGGACAAAGAAAGATTCCCGTTCCTAGGGCTACGATAAGACTGGCTAACGTAAAGCAGGAACAAAAGATGTCTCTGAACAGCCGCACTCTGAACAAATTGTAGCCTTTATTAAAAGGACAGCTCTACAAGTCACAGCAAAAATAAAACAAAACCTGGCTCTGACGCGTTTCGCACTGGAACTAGTGCTTAGTCATAGCTGTCAATAGAATTAAAGCTGATTAAAGTTGTGAGATCAAACTCAAGAATAAAAAGGGCACTGGATTTGGATTTTATAAAGCCTGGTACACACTACTAGTTTTTTTTTTTCATTTAACCCAGTGGGTTGAACAGAAAGAAACTGACTGCTCAGTTCAGAGCCGCTGTAATAACTATACAACGTTAGTACAGCGATCTCCCCTCCTGAACTATTTTACTCGCCAGAACATTTTGGTCAGTGAGAGCGCTGAATAGGAGTCGGTCAGCAGACCTTCTTTGGTCATGCCCCTTCAACAGAAGTCGGCCGGCTTCTCTTGGATTGACTCCAGTACACACAGGCCGAATCTTGGCCGGTTTCTATTGAACCTGCCAATGTCACCCAACATTCGGCCCATGTGTACTAGGCTTAAGGGTCACTGAAATTAACCACTTGCCGCCCGCCAATGACAGATTGACGGCGGCAAAGTGGTTGTAGAATCCTGACTGGACGTCATATGACGCGGGGGCGCGCATCGCGGCGATCAATGTTGCAGGGTGTCAGTCTGACACCCCGCAACACCGATCAAGGTAAAGAGTCTCTCACGGAGACTCTTTACCACGTGATCAGCCGTGTCCAATCACGGCTGATCACGATGTAAATAGGAAAATCCGGTAATCGGCATTTCCTCACTCGCGTCTGTCAGACGCGAGTAGAGGAGAGCCGATCGGCTGCTCCTGTGACAGGGGGGGTTTGTGCTGATCGATCATCAGCACAGCCCCCCCCCGTGGATGCCCACTGGACCACCAGGGATGGCCATATAGACCACAAGAAATTAAAAAAAATAAAAATAAAGGATGCCACCCTAGACCACCAGGGATGAGGAGGACACAGAAAATGGATGCCAATCAGTGCCGCAATGAATGCCAATCAATGCCCACAATGGGCATCACTGATTGGCAGGCATTGTTTGGCACTGATTGGCATCCATTAGTACAACACATACAATAGTGCCCATCTATGCCCATCCGTGCCACCTATCAGTGCCCATCCATGCCGCCTATCAGTGCCCATCCATGCCGCCTATCCGTGCCCGTCCGTGCCACCTATCCGTGCCCGTCCGTGCCGCCTATCCGTGCCCGTCCGTGCCGCCTATCCATGCCCAGCCGGGCCGCCTATCTGTGCCCATCTGTGCCAGCTATCCGTGCCCATGCGTGCCGCCTATCCTAGCCCATCCATGCCGCCTATCTGTGCCGCCTATCAGTGCCCATCCTTGCCGCCCATCAGTGCCGCATATTAGTGCCCATCAATGCCACCACATCAGTGCCACCTCATCGGTGCCCATCAGTGCCGCCTTATCAGTGCCCGTCAGTGCAGTACCATCAGTGCCCATCAGTGAAGGAGAAAAAATACCTATTTACAATGTGTTATAACAGAAACAAAAAAAAAAATTCTAAATTTTTGGTAATTTTTTTATTTTTTTTGCAGAAAATAAATATCCCAGAGGTGATCAAATACCACCAAAAGAAAGCTCTATTTGTGGGTACAAAATGATAAAAATTTAGTTTGGGTACAGTGCAATTGTCATTCAAGGTGCAACAGCACTGAAAGCTAAAAATTGGTCTGGGCAGGAAGGTGTATAAGTGCCCGGTATGGAAGTGGTTAACTCTGGGCACACTGGCTCTGGGGACCACCCTCAGGAAAAAGGGAGTTGAGAATCCACACACACATATAATCCAACTAGACCGCCAAACAAATGTCCGAGAGTCATCTGAGGTAATTTATTGATAAAATCGATTCATAGCAGAATAGAGCCAGTACGTTTTGTGGGCCAAACACACTACTCTTTCATCAGGGCTTAAGAATTCTGATTGTGCTTCACCGCATCAATACTGGGCCCCTTTCACTCCCCTTCCTGCTCAGGCCCTTTTTAAGTTTTCAGTGCTGTCACATTTTGAATGACAATTACTCAGTCATGCAACGCTGTAACCAAGTGACATTTTTATATATTTTTTTAGACAGATAGAGCTTTCTTTTGGTGGTATTTAATCACCACTGGGTTTGTTTTTTATTTGTTTGCTATATAAACCAAAACATCGTTTTTCTTTGTTTCTGATATTAAATATAGCAAATAAATAATCTTTCTTCATTAATTTCCAAATGTATTCTGCAACATTTCTTTGGTAAAATTAACAAGTCAGTGTATATTATGTAGTCTGTGTGAAAGTTTACAAACTATGGTATATACAGTATATTTGAAAATTGATCAGTCCTGATGTACTGACGGCTTATCTCATTTCTCGAGGTCCTAAAATGCCAGGCCAGTACAAATACCCTCAAATGACCACTTTTTGTGAAGTAGACAGTCCAGTGTGTTTAGTAAGAGGCAAGGAGAGATTTTTTAAGTTGTAATTTGTTTTCACAACTTTTTGGAAAATTCAGAAATTATGTAAATTTTTTCCCCACAAAGTTGTAATTTTAACAAGTTATGTCTCACACACAGTATAGGCATACTTAGAAATACACCTCCAAACACATTCTGCTATGCCTCCCGAGTATGGGGATACCACACAGGTAAGACTTTTTCACAGATAAGCCACATTGAGGGGCCTGAAATGCAAGAAGCACCTTTCAAGGATCATAAATTACACTTAAACTATGCATATCATTTCCTTTTTTGAGGCACTGGAGCACCAAGACAGTGGAATGACCACATTATGGAAAGCAAACACTCAAGAGAATTTTCTAAGAGGCATATTATGTCTTTTGAAAATGTCACTTTTTGCCACAAGTTTTTGGAAAATGCAGGAAAGAAAATTAAAATGTATTTTTTTTACAAAAAGTTGTCAATTGATAAGATATTTCTAACACAAATAATAGGCATACTTAGAATTACACCCCAAAACACATTCTGAATCTCCTCCCGAATATAGGGATGCCACATCTGTCAGACACAGCATAGCCACATACTGTAGAGGGGCCCAAAACCCAAACACCACCTTCCGTCTTTCTAAGGGCTCTAATTTATGCATCTAATTTCCTAACTACCTATCACATTTTTGGAGGTCCTGGAGCACCAAGACAGTGGAAACACCCAGAAAATGAAACCAAATTTTTAAAAAGGAAACACCCCAAGATATTTTCTAAGAAGCAGGTTGAGTCTTTTGAAAACCTCACTTTTTTGACAGAAGTTTTTGGAAAATGCGGAATGAAAATTAAATGTATTTATTTTTTTACACAAAGTTTTCAATTTAATATGATATTTCTCACATACAGCATAGGCATACTTAGAATTACAACTCAAAACACATTCTGCTACTCCTTCTGAGTATGGCGATGCCACACGTATGAGACTTTTTCACTGTCAGGACTGATTATGTACTAGACATTGTGTCTTGTGTATCACACAAATAATCCAATTATGTCAAAACTAATGTACTGTAATGATCGCCGCTATACGTGTGGTTAGGAAATGTAGTATAGTGTATGCTCACCTATAGCAGTCCTAGTTCCCATAAGCCAAGCAAGCCTAGCCTACTGGTACATGGCTGACCCCAGAAATGCCATATTCACTGGCCAGGAAGTAAAGGAGGCTAAATAAATGAAGAAGAAAATAGTTCCTTTGGTTCTAGAAGTGCAGTTGTGCACAGGGGGTGGCTGGCACTAGTGTCTTGCAGTCAGCCATGTAAATGCGTCAGTTCAGGTTCAGGCAGAGACATGGTCAGCAAACAGGTATGGGAGTGGTCCAGGCAACTGGCAGAAACATGGTCAATAAACAGGCAAACCAGGAACACTGATTCTAACTACACTGGTCTGGCAACACTGTGGCTGTGGAGGTGGTGATGGGGGAACTGTGAATGGCTGCACTATTAGGGCTTCACACGTGAGCTCGGGGATAGTAAAACATCAGGGTTGAACTGCAGTTTCACCACCCATCAACCGGTACCCCCTTTAGCTGCAGAGGCAGCGGCAAGGGGTGAACATCTGCCATTGCTGAGGTGCTTAGCTTCATGGATGCAGCAGGAATTGTACCCCTTGTACACCTGCCAATCGTGACCCAGCTTGCTTACTATTGTGATTGCTGTGATTGGCTACAACTATCACATAGTACAAGGCCGCTGTAAATGGTCCAGTACTATGTGATCACATTGACAAATCACAGAGATCACAATAGTAAGCAAGCTATTATGAATGAAAGCCATTCCTGACCCACACGACATGCCGGAAGTGATGTGTGCACTCCACTGAGCGGAACCAGGAACAAGGAAACAACCTGGCATTCAGCTTGTGGTTCAAGCATTTTACACTTCTATGCTCATTTCTTTTTTTAAATAAACAAAATTACGATATGTGCGCTTTCTTTTGCTTGTTTACTTCATATGAGGCCCATTATATTCAAGTGTCTCCTTGACTGATGCAGACCACAGTGTTTCATTTTGACGAATACTCTCTGTTGAAAGGCCTGGTTTAAAAGTCTCTCTGGTGAGTTTGAACCCCTATGGGGAGTGTGTTCACTCGTGGTGGATCTGGAGAATTCGGTGGAAGGTGCACACTGTAATCACCTCATGATGATATACGTCAGCACTTTGAAGAGGAATACAGTTATTATGGCAGCAGCTAGCTGCCATAACCCCGGTATCCTCTTCTTCAGTGAGCGGTCTGGTTTCAGATAAAAGTAGTCTCTGAGGTGGATTTCCCACAAGATCACAGGTGTGCCCCCCCCCCCGTGCGCTAGAGTCGTCTCCGGCACTTATCAGAGCCGTCAGTAGCCGCAAAAATGATCAGGTTCTCTTCCATGCCTGGCTGTTTGCGGACTGAGGCCCCGTACACACCAGAGGATATCCGCTGGAAACGGTCTGCCGGACCGTTTTCAGTGGATAAGTCCTCTGGCGGATTTGGATCTGATGGCTGTACTCACCATCAGATCGAAATCCGCGCAGAATCCATCAGCGGTGATGTGTCGCGCCGTCGCCGCGACGATAACGCGGCGACGTGCGCGACGCTGGAAGGTAAAGACTTCCACGCATGCGTCGAATCATTACGACGCATGCGAGGGAGGGGAGCGGACGGATTGATCCGGTGAGTCTGTACAGACCACCGGATCAATCCGCTGGACAGGATTCAAGCGGATAGATTTCTTAGCAGGCTAAGAAATTTGTATCCGCTTGAAATCCGTCGGCTGGATTTTTATCCGCCGATAAATGTCCGCTAGGCCGTACACACGACCGGATCTATCCACTGGAACTGATCTGCGGATAAATCCCAGCGGATAGATCCGGTCGTGTGTACAAGGCCTGAGGGGAAGATGGCCCCCGCTCGGCTCAATAGCATAGGAGGGTGGAAGTGACGTCACACGTCCACACGTCCTAACGTCAAACGTCACTTCGCCCATAGCTCTTAAAGGAGAATTTTCTTTTTGTTCAAATTTTTTTTTTTTATTGCATTTAAGTGTAAATATGAGATCAGAGGTCTTTTTGATCCCAGATGTCATATTTAAAAAGGTTCTGTCATGCTTTTTTTCCTATTACAAGGGATGTAATAGGAATAAAAGTGACCTAAAAACTTTTTTTTAAAGGACAGCGTAAAAATAAAAAGCGAAATAAATAAGAAAAGAAAAACATTTTTTAAAGTGCCCCGTACCGCCAAGCTTAAATGCAGAAGTGAATGCATACGTGAGTAGTGCCTGCATTTAAAAACGGTGTTTAAATCACACATAGACCTCCTATGTAACTCAAAACAAAATACATTTTTAAGTGTGACATGATGGGTATCAATTTACTTGGTGTAACACTATCTTTCACAATATAAAAAAATTGGGCTAACTTTACTGTTGTCTTATTTTTTAATTTAAAATAGTGTATTTTTTCCCAAAAATATGGTACAGAAAGTGTTGTAATGATCACCATTTATTTCTCTATGGTGTTAAAAAAAAAAATATATATATATATATATATATATATATATATATATATATATATATATATATATATATAATATATATATAATGTTTTGGGGTTCTTTTTCTAGCAAAAAAAAAATTATTTTAACTTGTAAACAACAAATCTCAGAAAGAGACTTGTCCTTAAAGTGGTTGTAAACCCTCACAGACCACTTTGACCTACAGGTAAGCCTAGATTAAGGCTTACCTGTAGGTGCAAGAAATATCTCCTTAACTTATACGGTTAAGGAGATATTTCCAAGAAAGACGGCACCGACAACGGCGCACAGGCACACTGAGCGTGCTGCTACTAAATGCATAATGCCCTTCCTCTTTAACATTGTTGGAAACAACTCTTTCTAATACCTGATATAAAATTATGTATAGAAAAGACAAAAGCATATCAGAGAGAACAATGAAAGAAAAAAAAAAAGAAAGTGGCAAATAGAAATAAAAAAAACAAAAACAAAGGGATAATGGGAAGAACAAGGATGACCAGTACTCATGGGAGCCCCCCGAAACAACCAGATCCTCAAGTTGTCGCAGAACAGGGTGGCGATATCATGTCTTCAGTGGACATTCCTCTGTCAACTGCTCTCAAACATATGTATAGGTTAGTCTGATTGCTATTCTTGTTGTGCAAGAGATAAATGACAACAACGAGACTTGCATCTCCTTGTCATGGTCACAAAGAACCTTTTACTCATTTAACTCCTCATTTGAGGCATGCAAAGTTAAGCCACCATGGGGGGGATTTACTAAAACTCGACCGTACAAAATCTGGTGCAGCTCTGCATAGAAACCAATCAGTTTCCAGGTCTTCTTGTCAAAGCTTAATTGAACAAGCTGAAGTTAGAAGCTGATGGTCTACCATGCACAGCTGCACCAGATTCTGAGTGCTCCAGGTTTGGTAAATCTCCCCCAGATCCTATTCTCAGGGAGCAGGCTGACAAATCTGAGCAAACAATTCCTATGCTCTGTAGCAATCTTTGTAGTCGTCATCAGACAGCATGGGAAGATTATTTGGAGAATCTGATTGGTTACTATAGGAGAGCACAAATCATCCAAACCCAGTTCTTGCCTCAGATACCTTGATGGTTAAGGCTCAAAGTCACCACACTACATTACCTAATGATTGCTAGTGATGCCAAAACTGTCTGTCACCAAAATAAATTAGGTATTATAGTTTTGTTTTAAAAAATGTGCTAAATTAATTAATTTAAAACATGCTGGTTTGCTTCAAAATACGAAACCTAGAACTTTTGTTGTTCCTCTAGAAACACAAGCTTTAAAGAAAATAGTTTGAAGGATCTTACAAAACTCAGCTGTTGGGATTGTCCATGCAAAAAATTGTTAAAATTTGTATATTTCATTTTACCATGGCATTAGCAATACTGTGTAAATAGTATATAAAAATAAATAAAACCTAAACATATTTAAATAGTTTTAACTTTGGTTCTATATATAGTTCAAAAAATAAATATTATTTTGAGGTTCCTGATTTTAAACACCTTCCAAATTATGTAAATAAAATGAATAAAACACTTTCCACTCTGATTCAACAATTTGTCTAGGACAAAAACATAATAGAATTTTATTTTTTATTTTTAGTGCTATTCAAAGTCATACAATGTAAAAGAAAAATGTTACAAAATATTGAATTAGGCGGATTTAAAAATAGTCAATAAATTAGAATCTGATCTGTATTGTATTATCATTTAAGAATAAAACAAATTATAACTTAACTACATCACAAAACTGCAGTATACTGTATATAAAGTTTTAGGATCATCAGCTGAAAATGGCAACTAGTCTTTACAGTTTTAGTAACCAATAGATCGCAATTTTTTTTAAACGGTATAATAATGAAAGTTCTTCATCATGTGTTGTATACCTTTCTATAAGTGTATCTATTTGTGAAATATAAACTGACATATAGGAAGTAGTCCATCACCAACATTAACACAGAAGTTGTTTTTCCCACAAACCATAGTTTTACTATTTGTTGATTCTGCAGAAAATCGGTTATTTTTTTCTCTTTCAGTAATAGGAGTGAATGCTAATCCCTCTATATAATTACACATAATTGTTTTCACCCTGTGGACAGGATAGTCTTAATTGGATATATTCTGTAGTTTTAAACAGGCTTTGAGTAAATGGTAAACGCATTTTAAAAGGTTAAAAAAGCATAAAGTTAAAAAAGCGTAAGGGTCTACAATGCAAAACGACTTTGAAATTAACAAAATTTGGATATGTGACCCAAAATCTCACCTGTTAATCTATACCAAAGGGAAAGTACCTATTCGTGAGTAACTTTTACATACCTGTGCAATCAAATATATCGCAGCACTCATATAAAGATTTAATAGAATAATACCAGGCAAGTCCAAGGAATACAGAACCATTGCACTGCAAACATTTTGTTAAGCAATTGTTTCTATGTAAAACATATAGACTCACGAAGAGTTAAATAATGGCTAATCTTATGCAGTAAAATACCACATGCAGTAACAATTGTGCAAGTGTTCAATCCACTAAGAATTTGTAGTTAAATACTGCATGCGGTATTTGTTCGATTTAGTGGTAATTACCGCATTAGTTAATGCAGTAATTTTCCGCATTGAGCTGGTTGCTAAGGAGAGGGCTGAGAAGCCGTCTTCCGCGTCCTTAGCAACCGATGACTTATCAGCTGTGAGCGGGATTGCCCGCTCACAGCTGATTATAAAAAAAGTAGACAATTAAAAATTATAAAAAAACAGCGTGGGGTCCCCCCAAAAATCCATACCAGACCCTTATCCGAGCATGCAGTCTGGCAGGTCAGGAAAGGGGGGGGATGAGCGAACATCCCTCCTATACCATACCAGGCCACATGCCCCCAACATGGGGGGTGGGTGCTTTGGGCAGGGGACCCAAGGGGCAGATCTCTGGGTGACACCACCCTATGGCTATATAAGAAATGGCAGACAACGGGAGCTGACACAACGGAGGCAGCCAGCTTTGGAGGAAGGCCATGTGTTTTATTTTTAGCGGGCAGCGGCGGTGGCGGACAAACCTGCCGGGCTGTATTCTTGGATAAGAGTCTGCTTTTTTCATAATTTTTTATTGTCTGCTTTTTTTACAATTAGCTGTCAGTCGGGCAGCCTGCTGACAGCTGATGAATCATTGGTTGTTAAGAATGGAGCAGCCAGCTTACCGGCCCACTGCTTAGCAACCAACTATTTATCAAATAAGTCTGGGGGTCCCCCAACCCCGGCTGTTTTTTGACAAATACCACATGTGATAAATATTGCATGCTTTTTAACGCTCTGGTCCATTTGTGAATTGGACATTTTATGTTTTTTGGTAAATACCGCATAATCGTTATTCTTTTTTTTGTGAGTTGGACTTAGTTTGCGATAGGACAGAAAGGACAGGTGATCGTATTGGACGCCAAGGGGGAGGAGGGAAGAGCCACATGATGGAAGCCGCCAAAGCCAAGGAGGAGAGGACGCAAGAGCCACTTCCCGCAACACGCCCGCTGCCGCCGAAGCTGAGGAGAGGAGGACACAGGAGCTGCTGCTGCAACCCGCCAGCTACCCGTAGGAGCTCTAAATCCAGCCGCCACCTAGATGGGGTAAGTGCCGGGGGTACCCCGACTGATTGGTGGTTGTTTAGCCGCTCCCCTCCCCAAAAAAACACCAGCCGCCACTGGCACCCACGTGAGTGCCCCCTGAGCACACAATTGCACAGAGCAGATAGGTATAACATCTTTTTTATTTAAATAAAAAAAAATAGCTCTTACAATCACTCTAATTTATGTAAATCTTTAATTCCCACCCAGCAGTGTTAATAATATATGCAGCAAGTACTTTTTTGCTCACTTTCATCTTGTTGGACAGCTGCAGGAGAGAGAGATGAGGCAAAACTGAGCCTTAATTGACTGCTGGAGCTAAAGAGGACCCGTCCTTGGCAAACAGGAACTCCTGTTGGTGGGCAGAGCCAAGCTAGCAGCTGATTGGCTGCAGGCTGCATTAAGCCCTGCCTACCACCGGGAAAAGTGCTGGAAACTGGGAAGAGAGCACTGGGAGCCGAGGAGTCTATGTAGAGACATG
Source organism: Rana temporaria (assembly GCF_905171775.1). Classification (NCBI taxonomy): domain Eukaryota; kingdom Metazoa; phylum Chordata; class Amphibia; order Anura; family Ranidae; genus Rana; species Rana temporaria. The sequence goes on from NC_053501.1 coordinate 43,574,419, forward strand.
AAGTACACCTGTCCTCTCGCAAACAGAGCAGATGTCACCTGCTACAGTCAGTCACTTCCTACTCTGATGGCCTGCTACTTTTTGTACATATATAATGTGTGCCTAGCAAAAATGGGGTACCCAACTTCTATTATCCAAACTGTTTGCTGCTAGCCCAGTACTATTAGAAAAAAGGGGGAAAGGAGGCTCCCATGTTTATTGAAAGTGCTCCACCCAAAACTGAATTTTCACTATGACTATATTACTATAATTACTATATATTTTACTTGAGAGTGTGTACAAGAGAAGACTGCTTGTGTTTTGATGGTGGTACTCCATCTGAGGCTGTCAGAGCGGTTGTTGTTTTCATTCTCATCCAACCATATGGTTCCCCATAAATGGTTAATATTTGATGCTTCATAAGGGATGTGATGGTGCCTCCAGGTTAAGCCTCCTGAGGATTACCATTGGCGAAAAGCATTGGGACGGGTCCTTTTGGCACTGGCATTACATCAGGTTCATGGGATTTCCAGTTTAACCACAGTGGAGCACAAACTCCTGATACAGCGGAGCAGAACATCTGTGGCTTCCATTACATGTTCATGCTCTGTCATGCCAGTATTGTATGGGCACCAACAATTGTGTGCATAGTACTATGTTAAATAAAATATTTTTTATAGTTTTACATGATAAGTCCCCCCCTGCAGAGTGAATTTGCCACCATAATGTAAAATGTACCTTTTATTTCACAAACAGGCCCTTTAGTTTTGGTGAGTTTAAGCTGCCTGAAGATTTCAGTGTGGATTGAAGCACTAGTGAAATTTCAGTTTTAGGTAGAGCACTATCTTGGAACTTTGTGATTTAAATTGAATTGTCAAGTGTAAATTACACACACACGGGTATTTCCATATAAGAATAAGCCCTTTATTCATATTTTTTTTAGTTTTAGTTATCACCCAGTTTTCAAGCCTCCCTGACCGTGTTTCAACCTACATTTGAAATTGATAATCATTAGCACATGCTTAGTATAGCTGGTTAATTTTACAAAATCCCTGACCTTGTGCAGGTGTACAAAGGGTGCAAGTGTAAGAATTGATGCTGGTTTTAAGCAAAATGGTAGTCACATCAAATATTGATTTATATTCGATTTTCCTTCTGTTCCCTCACTTTTTGAAATCATTCTTACTTTACAGCAAGGGTACTGAATTAAAATTCACGAAGGGTCCGATCTGCAAAATTTTCTTCCAGCCGAGGTTCGAATGAATCGCCTGTTTGAGTGATGACTCAGATCATTCACATCATTAAACAGCCCCCGGCTCTGAACTCACAATCTCATTTTATCATTTCCTCAGTCCTCCTTTACATCACAGTTTTCCCTTAACAGTGGTGTCCTCTGCCCCGTCACATCACTAGCCCCCACAGTAATGTTCCCTGCCCCACACTTCACACAGATCCCCCCTGTAGTGTCCTCTGCCTCCACCTTCACATCCCTCCACAGCAATGTCCTCTGCCCAGGGCAGGACTTAGGGTGGTGGGGGCCCCTGGGCTTGAGTCTTGAAGGGGCCCCCTGGAGCCGAGAATTGGGGGGGGTCGAAGTTGTTGAGCGGGGGGGCGAATTGAAGTTGTTGAGCAGGGGGGTGCCTCTCACCTGTGCCAACAGCCGGGGCCACAGACTTTCATTAGCCCGGCTCTCGGCTTTCTTCCCTTCAGCAGCCACAGTCCTCCACACACCGCTCCGGTTCCTCCTGCTTCCGTGCTGCCTCCTCTTGCAGTGCAGGAAAATTAACCCTTTTGCGGGACTGCCAGAAGAAGCTGTCTGTGTGGGAAAGTCCCGCAGAATCCGTGCGTGTTGGGAGGTATGCGCAGGGCCGCCATCAGGAATTTTGGGGCCCCTTACACAGCTTAAGGCATGGGCCCCCTGGAGCAGAGAACTGGGTGGGGGGGGCTGCCGCAAATTGAGAAGCGTGGGGGGGGGGCATTATTTCCAAAAAAAAGAATAAAAAAAAAAATATATATATATATATATATATATATAAAAAGGGGGGTAGCCATCCGGGGCCCTGGAGACCTCTGGGCCCTTCCTTTAATAAAAATAAAAAATAAACCTCTGGGGCCTTTAATAAAAAAAATAAAAAAATAAACATTAATAAAAAATACATAAAAAAAGGGAGGTTGCCTTTGGGCCCCTGGGGACCTCTGGGCATTTTAATAAAAAGTAAAAAATATAAACAAAAATAAAAAAATAAACATTTATAAAAAAAATAAAAAAGGGGGGGTTGCCACATGGGGCCCTGGGGACCTCTGAGCCCTTTAATAAAAAAAAAATATATATATATATATATATATATATATATATATATATATATAAAAAAATGTAATTTTTTTTATAAAAAAAAAAAAAAGGTGGGTTTGCCATCCGGGGGCCCTGGAGACCCCTGGGCCCTTTAATAATAATAATAAAATTATATATATATAATTCACATCTCCTGATACGCAGTCGTATCTCTGTGATCCGCCAGTTCTAACTATGCGGCTGATTCATAGAATCAGTTACGCATAGATAGCCCTAAGATCCGACAGGTGTAATTGACTTACACCGTCGGATCTTAGGATGCAGTACCTCGGCCGTCGCTGGGTGGAGTTTGCGTCGTTTTCCAGGGTGGGTGGAGTTTGCGTCGGGTATGCAAATTAGCAGTTACGGCGATCCATGAAGCTACTCGTGTGCGTAACGTCGGTTTTTCCCGTCGCAAAGTTAAGCAATCTTTTTCATTGCTTAACTTTACACAAGCCATGTTAAAGTATGGCCGTCGTTCCCGTGTCGAATTTAAAAAAAAAATTTCGGCGTAAGTACGTTACGCACATCACTATTCACAAACACGTCGGGGCGCTGTAATTTCGCGCAAAGCACGTCGGGAAATTTACGAACGGAGCATGTGCAGAACGTCCGGCGCGGGAGCGCGCCTTATTTAAATGGTACACGCCCCATTTGAATTAGGCGGGCTTGCGCAGGACATCTTGACGATACACCGCCGCAAGTTTACAGGTAAGTGCTTTGTGAATCAGGCACTTACGCTGAAAACTTGTGGCGGTGTAACGTAAACGGGATACATTACGCTGCGCCGCAGGTACCTGAATCTGGCCCTATATGTATTGTCAGCCCAGGACAGGAAGAGGTTGATTTACTAAAACAGGAGAGTGCAAAATCTGGTGCAGCTCTGCATAGAAACCAAGTCAGAACAAGCTGAAGTTAGATGCTATTTGGCTACCATGCACATCTGCACCAGATTATGCACTCTCTAGTTTTAGTAAATCACCCCCCGAAATGTGCTAGGATTACAGAGCTGCCTCCCATCTCAGAAACATAGTGGGGGTGTTATGTAGAACTTGGAGGTGAACTGAGTTCATTGGCACTGCTTCATATAACAAAGCATAGTGCACAGGACAGCAGTAAGAGCTAGATTGCTGGTAGGATCAACAGTTTTCTTGCACTTAACAAATACTGTATAACAAAACATTTTTCAATAGTTATGGCTTACATATAAAACATACTATAATCTGAGACTTATAAAGAACTAGGCTATAATACCTTACATTGGGAAAAGGAATGTACAATGAATTACTGTCGATGTTTGGTGAATTTCCAATGTCATCCAATAGTAACCTAGGGCCAGATTCACAAAAGAGATACGACGGCGTATCTCCTGATACGCCGTCGTATCTCTGTGATCCGCCCGTCCTAACTATGCGGCTGATTCATAGAATCAGTTACGCATAGCTAGCCCTAGGTCCGACAGGTGTAATTGACTTACACTGTCGGATCTTAGGATGCAATTCTATGCCGGCCGCTAGGTGGCGAGGCCATTGCGGTCAGCGTAGAATATGCAAATGACTAGTTGCGGCGATCCCCGAACGTCCGCGTTACCCGTCGCTCTAACTTTACGTTGATTCCGTCGAGATACGCGTCGTAAAAATTAGGGTTGAGCCCTAGGTGTTCTAAGCCATGTTAAGTATGGCCGTCGTTCCCGCGTCGAAATTTAAGACATCACGTCGTTTGCGTAAGTCGTCCGTGAATTGCGCTGGACGCCATTTATGTTAATGCCGAAACCAATGACGTCCTTGCGACGTCATTTAGCGCAATGCACGTCGGGTATTTTACCCAACGGAGCATGCGCAGTACGCTCAGCGCGGGAACGCGCCTAATTTAAATGGTGCCCGCCCCATTTGAATTGGGCGGGCTTTCGCCGAGCGCATTTACGTTACACCGCTGCAAGTTTACAGGTAAGTGCTTTGTGAATCAGGCACTTACGCTGCAAACTTGCGGCAGTGTAATGTAAATAGATTACGTTACGCCGCCGCTACGTAGCGGAAATGTATGTGAATCTGGCCCCTAGTTTTTAAAATAGGATAAGGAAAGGAAAATTAGAGATGTTACTAATAGTAACCAAATAGATGCTTGAGTGTTTTATTTTTAAAGCGCTGTATCAAAATGTCAAGTGGAATAGTACGATCAACAAGTCCACTTTTATAGAATAACATGCATATAAAACAGCAATTTCCTAACATTCAGCTCTGCTTTACAAGGGAGATCATTGGAGTGTAGGGCTTTACTTAACTGTGTTTACAGACATTTATGTTGAGTGTCTCTGAAGAAGGTGCACAAGAGGACATGTGCCTGAGTGTGGGAAGATGTATCTACAACTGTCAACCTAAGTGAAAGGTTTGTGTCTCCCTAATGTGGCCATGAGCGTTATCTAAGTGTGGTCAGCTTCTACGAGGCAGAGGGGTTAATTGGCTTTCTTAAACTATCTAATTCTGTCCTATTGTCACGCTGAAGGCCACCATGTTTCAAATAGATACTATTGTCCTACCTAAAACCCATAAAATTGTCACAGGGGACAGATTTAACAGCCTCCAATAGAAACAGGGAGGATTTGTTTTGTCCCATCCCATTTAATGCTCAACAAAAACCTTTTCAAGTTGGTGGACAATGGGGGACTTAAGGAGAGACATCCCTGGGAGGACCTTCCAAAGATGGTCTCTTCCATATGTGATGCAAGGTGGCAACCAGCTGAAATGCTAGTCCCAGGTGACAGCTACAGGGTTATAGGATTATACTACTGCCTGAAAACAAGGGAGAAGACCACTTCTCTAACCCTATTCCATCAAATCCCCCCCTTCCCCTGACCCTCTCATTGATATGCACGCCTCCTACATTTCAGCCTTTACATTAACAATTTGTCCTATTCACACTCCACTGAGCATCTCCCTAAGATACACTGCTTCACCTCCCACGTACATGCCCTGTATTACACGACTGACATGTCTTTTTATGGCCCTGGGAGACATTTATATACGTTCTATAAATTCCCTCATACTGGGATATAAACAAACAGATACAACCTGCAACAATGCACTATTTGTTTTACAGCACAGAGGCTGCATTTGTGGGTCTACAGCTATAAAATTGTTCAACGAGCTGGGGGCTGGAAAGCGCTACAAAAAGAATTGGTGTTTATAATCCTAGTCTTTTGGTTCGGTGGGTTTGTGAGCAGTTGGAGGTCCTCTAACCCATGGTTGCCATTTTATGTTTTTTAAGCAGGATTAAAAAAAAGATTATAAATAAAATATGAATTTTAAGCTTTTTTCAAACATTTGTAGTTTTAAAAATATATATATATTTTTTTAACAAAGTTCAAACTAGTCAAAAAGTGACCATTGACACTTACAAAATGCTGAGGATCATTGACTCTGACTAAATATGAATTTATTATTATTTTTATACAGGATGTATATAGCGCCAACAGTTTGTGCTGCACTTTACAATGTTAGGGCAAGCAGTACAGTTACAATATAATTTTATACAGGAGGAATCAGATGGCTCTGCTTGATAGAGCTTACAATCTAAGGCTGCATTCACACCTGAGCGTTTTGTCGCCTGAAGCATGAAGCTCCAAAACGCTAGAGGGGAAAAAATACATTATTCTCTATGGAGATGGTTCACATCTCCACTCCAAAACGCGCGGATTGGGGGGTTTTAGAACGTTTGTATTCCCATAGAAAGTAATGGAAACGCTCGATTCAAGCGTCTAGCGCGACAACGAGCGTTTCTACGGTCGTTTTGTCGCTTTAATCTGTTCTGTGAAATATAATATTTCACCCAGGCAGAAGATAAAAAAATCTACAAACATAGCAACAAGTGATGAAAGAGATGATAATTTTTCCTATTGAAAAAACGTCGAAGCTTAAAAACTTCGGACAACGCTGTATGCAAACGTGTGAATACGTGTGAATACAAAACATGTGACAACACGACCAAAAAACGCTACGCTCAGGTGTGAATGCAGCCTTAAAGGGAGGGTGAAGTAATGCAAGAGTAGTAACTGTGGGGGATGATCTGAAGGAGAAAATAAAAGTACAGTTGTTAGGTGGAGACAGAATAGGCTTCTCTGAAGAAAAAAGGTTTTACTGGATCGCCTAAAAGTTGATAGAGTTGGAGATAGTTGGACAGATTGGGGTAGGAAATTCCAAAGGATGGGAGAGGCTCGGGAGAAGTCCTGGAAGTGAGCATAGGAGGAGATGACAAGGGAACTGGAGAGTAGCAGGTCTTGGGAGGAACGAAGACAAAGTTTTGGTTGGTATTTTATGATCAGGTTAGTGATGTAGCTGGAGGCCAACTTGTTGATGGCTTTGTGAGTTTTTTTTTTTTTTTCCCTCCTGACATACTTGTCTTCAATTCTTTTCATGTATATAGGAAAACATTTTTTATACAGATGAATTTGTGTCCTTCAGAAAGCTTACGCTCTAATCTCCCTACCAATGACATATATTAATGACAACATTAGACTTTTTGTGTGTCTTTTTCGCACATGTTTGCATCAGTTAAAATGGGTGTTAGGCAAGCCATACACGGTGCAAATTTATTAGTTTGCAGGAAAGAAATTGGCAGGATTCCCCCATTAACACAGACAATTTTCCCGGGAGAAGACAGTGATTATCACTAGTGGCTATAGCAGTCGCTAGCGACAATCACAAGAGAATCCGTCAGGCTTGTTGTACCCAAGTTGATCAATCTATCTAATTGGCCATTCATTCCTGCTGAACCGGCCGAGATTCAAACCATGTATGGTCTGCCTTAGAAAGACCAGGGTGGGGGAGGAAGGATATGGCCAGTGCAAGCTTATCAGTGGGGAAGATAGTGATTGGAATACATTTTATTGGCCAGGTAGTGATGCCTGCTGGCACCCATAAATATAAGATCATCACCAACCATCATTGCATGTCTTTGAGACAGAGGATTTCCAACTTTGAGGCCAGTTAGTGTATGTAAAGGCAAATCTTTTTTATATATATATTTTTTGTTTTCTGTCTGTTTCTCATTAACCTCCCTGGCGGTATGATTCTGTCAGAAAAAACATGCTAAAAGCGGTACCATTATTTGCAAGGAAATTTGGCGTTTTATATTGTAGGTCTGTAATTTTTAGAAATAACTCACTTAAATCTGACCAAACAAGATTCTAATAGGCATCCCAGGTATGATATTTTTTTAAAAACAAAATTATAAATTATAATATAATAAATAATTATAAATAATTATAACAAATAATAATATAATTATAATAAAAATTATTCAATAATGTAATCAAATCAAAATCACTGAAATTTGCTCAGTTGCAGAATTGTTGCTGTCATTATTTTTTTTTTTTTATGACGAATTTCCCCACAAATCGCTATCGCACAATTCTGCAAGTGATTATAATTTATTATCGCTGTTTTTTAGCTGATCTAAAACCATTTTTGACATAAAGGGACACTTTTGGTTGCTATGGACAATCTACAGTTTGCCGGGAGAAAGAAACGTTTTTATTATATAAAATGACATGCATGACACAGGACAGACCACTAGGGACAAGGGGGGTGTGTTTTTTTTACATACAGTACTGTAATCTATAAGATTACAGTATACTGTATGTAAGGTGTTTGTTTACTTTTTTGAATTTGGCGCCGTTCTCCGTCCCCGTGCGTCGTAACGTCGCAGGGAACGGAGATCGGCGTCACACGGAGGCACTGTGTGAATCGAGCGAGGTCCCACTCGCTCACACAGCGCGGTGGCATCGCTGGATCCAGGGACAAGGTAAGTAACTTGTGCCTGTGGATCTAGCGAGGCAAGCCCGAGTCTGACTCGGGGTTTCCGCTCGCAGCAGGAAAATCTAACCCCGAGTCAGACTCGGGAAGACCGCCAGGCAGGTTAAGGCATATTCACTCTTTTATTTTTACTGATCATTGTCACCTTAAAAGAAGGTGAGGAGGAATCCAAACTTTTATGGTTTAGCAAGAGGTGAGATGCAAATTATCCAGCAGGGATACCTGTTCTGGTAACAACTGTCTAAGATGGGGGAATTCCCCTCACTTTGCATGTCCAACACATGAAGTGAAAAAAATCCCTCAGTGAGATAAAAACACCAAAAAACACCTTGATAAGGGTTTTAAGCCTTTCCTGCTAATGGCTCATTCAGACGGGCATTTAATGTATTACTAAACTCAGGAACCTACCTTTACTATATCTGGACTCCCACAGTACACAGAACATGGAAATGCAATTATTTTAGTAAATATAAACTTTGAAATACCTTTTCTCATCAGCAGTATATAGAAGTCTTATGACTTCTATCAGTGTCTAGTTAAAGCTTGTAGGAGGGTGCGTAAACTGAGTCCATGATGGTGGTGGCCATAAGTGCATTATTATGGGGGTCATTATTCCAGATCCACCGAGGGGTGTCCGCTGCTGGCAGCCTACTTTTTTTTAGAGCTGTATCAACACTACTGCTGCTCTGGAGAGACGTGGTTGGGAGATGAAAAACAGATTTGTGTATCCAACTCAACTTTCTGATGAGCCGTGAAGGCCAGTAGAGGTATTCCACTGTCGGAGGCAGATCAAATATAGCCCAGATAAGATTTGTTATTTGGCCAAACTGATCAGAGGGATGTCTATAGACCAAGCTATTGCTCAGCTGGAATGACAACAAAGGAGCAAAGGTCATGAAAGAGGTCTTGTTTGAAACCCAGGACTTGGTTGTAAGAAATCACCAAGTGGAGTACGGGTCCAATCTCTATATAGCTGAGTCGTTTTCTAACAAAGGAACATATCTCAAGAGGATTCGTTACTACGCACGAGGCAGATTCGGCATCATGGACAAGGTGCACTGCCATTACATTGTCAAGTTGGTGGAGGGTCCTTCGCCTCCTAAAGAACAACCAATTACAGGCTTCGATCAGGCTAAGGACTATGTTCAGCAGCTGAGAAATCACACGATCATCCACTCCCTGTGACACTATAATTGCAGATTTTTCTTGGAGCTGCAGTGTCAAACAGTGCACTGCCTTCTTAAGATATATTTGTTGTTTATAAAATCCTGTCTGCAAATGACATGTATTGCTTTAAGTTTTTTTAAAGCCATTCTGTTTTAAAAAAAAAAAAAAAAGCTTGTAGGAGGAGTTTGTCTGGACAGTGCTGATTGGCCCTGTGCCAAACACATGCATCTTCCAAAGTAAAAAAAAACTCTCTAGCAGTATACACCAAAGTGAGCATGTGCAGAGTGCGCCCAAGGCTCTGTACTTAAACCTGTACTCTGTATCAGGAGATGGTTGGGAGACCGTGGAAGAAGGCGAGGATCAGAGCAGACAGCATCAAACAGCCTTTTTACACAATGTAGAGGATTAACCCCTTAGCTTCCACAGCATTCTTTATTGCATATACAGACTGATTTTACTGTATTGGGGTTACTAACACTTTAAGCCTGTCCTATGTGCAGGTCATGCATGGTTTGAATTCCTGCTGAACTGGCCAAGATGCCAACTGCGTATGGGCAGGCTTAATGTACCAAGTTGATCAATTAACTTGGGTACAACCAGCAAGGTGGGTTTTACCTGTGATTATCGCTGCTATTATACATGTGCATGACGAAAAAATGTGTTTTGTTTTGTTTTGATTTGTTAATATAGTTATTTTGTTTAGTTCAGTTCGGTTGATTTGTTCAATTCGTATTCGGAATTTGTATTTGCAATTTTCGAATTTTCTTTGAATTTACAGATTTTAAAGTGAACAAACAAAAGAAACATTTTCAAATGATTACAATGACTCTTTAAATCACCTTTGGCTTAACAAAAACAGCATTATTTCAAAATGGTACTAATAACATAGAATCCGTCTGGAGTTCTTCGATTTGAATTTCAGTCCGAATTTCGTTACGTTATTCAGAGCATTCGGTATAATTTGTTTATATTGTAATTCGGGTATTTCGGATATATCCAAATCTCTGAATAACAAAAATGTTGTCCAAATATTAATTCGGAACAAAACTAATAGCACATATCTAGCTGCTATAGCCACTAGCAATAATCACTGTCTTCTCCTGGCAGGTACAGCTTCCCTCCCCCCCCTCTGGGAGAAGACAATGGGCTGGCAGGAGGGACTGTCTGTGTTGATGCGAGAATCAAGCAAATTTCTTTCCTGCAACCAGTGGTTGCAGGAAAGAAATTTGCTTTGTGCATTGTTGGCCTTGGAGATGCATGCAGCAGCCCATAGAAGTGGCTGCACACGCATGGACACAATCGCATGGACACAATCGCATGTCAGAGTTCGAAAATGCGCGCAGGAGCGTGCCCACAGATCTAAATGCACAGCCTGTGTGATTGAACCCGAAAACCCGCTGCTAATCGAATTAAAAAAGTTTTGGCTATTCAAGCACCTAAACATTTTGCAATGCTTAAACAGGCCCCAAGCTGAAATGTAGAATATACAGTCTTTTCCAGATTTTATAATTAAAAGCTTGAGAGACATGTTTATTTATTGCTTTAATCTGATCATACATCTAAGAAGGCAGTCATATTTTAATAAATAATTCAACTTCTCAGCATCTCATCTGTCATCTAAAAGTCACATAAACATTCAGCTTGCATGTGTATGTGAATAGAGCAGGGAGGGCGGAGGGGGCACACATAACTATAGTTTTGACACATGGGCAAGAAAAAAACAGAGATTGAAACAAAGATTCTCTAATTGATATAAAAGCACGAAAGATACTAACATATAAAAGCTCCATATTTTTTTCATCTTTGGATATAGCCGGCATTACATGTCTTTGTTTATGTGTTTTGGGCTATATAAGCCCTTTTTATAGCAACTTGACATTTCCATATAAAAATAAAGCAATAGCAGCTTTTATTCCTTCCACTTTCGTGTCATAGTGAAACATCGCACCTACAGCTAATGAGTATGCAGCTGTATTTCCACAATGATAACAAAAGATAAAGAAAACACTGCAAGTCAACAGAATAAAGCAGGGAGCAGCACAATAATGGAGTATTTCAAAATACTAACCTAAAGTAGGAGATATGTGAATTTACATACAATATAGGAGATATATAAATAAATTATATAAAGATTCTCATAACCAGTGCTGATCTAAGAAATAAAAGCAGAGTAAAATGTACCTTGTTATATTTTTTACCTGTTCAATAGAAATAGGTTTTACTACCAGCCCAGCAAATCACTGGAATTCTGGCAGCCTGATCGGGCTGTACACATACCAATGGCGTACTGACCATTCGGGCCCTCGGGCACTGCCCGAGGACCCCATGCCACTAGGGGGCCCCATCAGGGTAAAACCAGGGACAGTATGTAAAACTCTAGTTTTTTTTACATCTGTCACTGAAATGTCCCTTACCGACATCCTTTTGGTCTAAAAATCCCACGATTATAGCTGCCCTGCCTCTCCAGTACCTTCTCAGTGTGTGTATGTATACTGTGTGTGTGTGTGTGTGTGTGTGCGTGTGTATATACTGTGTGGCCCCATAATCTATTGTCTGGGAGGCCCCATAATCTCCTATTGCCCTGGGGCCCCATAGTCTCCTATTGCCAGGGGGCCCCATGAGTTGCCAGTCTGCCCCTGACACATACCATGTATACCACAGCCACTATACTTTCCTTCATGTTTTTGTGCGTTTAGGTGTTTTTTTCCTGCCCTTGAACTCCCCTAATGTGATCCTATATGTCCTGGTACACATTATTACCTTACTTATATAGCGCCATCAATTTACACAGCACTTAACATATATTTATTATATATTCACATCAGTTCCTGCCCTCAAGGAGCTTACAATCTAAGGTCTCTAAAGCCTCGTACACACAGTACCATTGTTGGACAATCGAGCTTCTGATTTTTGTCAAAAGGGCTTGTGCCAGGATCTTGTCTTGAATACTAACGGTACGCAAATTGTCGTTTGACAAACACAAACATAGTGACGTACTATGAGTGTATAAAGAGGAAGTTTATTTCTCAAGCACCACCCATTGGGCCCCTTCTGCTAATTTCATGTTAGTAGAAGCTTAGAGAACGTTGATTCGCAATTTTCAGATCATACAAAACAAATTCCTTTTAAAATACGTTTGGTATAACTACATGCAAAGCAGCTTCTTTACTATCCCATTAAAGAAGATGAGAATTTTGACATTAAATCAATTGCCACATCACAAATGTTAATTCTACTGTAGATTACGAACAGTAGTTTATAAGACCGAACTCTTCCCAGTAGTTCCTTGATTCTGCGCATGCGTGTTTGAACTTTCCATGTTTGTGTGACGGTTTTGTGTACTGACCATCCGAAAATCAGACGTGGCGCCATCGGTTGCCAAAAATTGACTAGCCTGTCATTCAATTTATTGGCCGGAAATTGGAAAAGAATTGTCTAAAGGAGCGTACTAACGGTAAGAATTTCGGACAACAGCCTGTCAAAAGACAATCCCCTTCTGATTTTCGTACCGTGTATATGAGACTTTACTCACATGCATACTAGGACCAATTAACCTACCAGCATGTCTTTGGAGTGTTGGAGGAAACTAGAGCACCCAGAGGTAAAACAGGCACAGGGAGAACATGCTAACTCCAGGCAGGTAGTGCCCTAATTGGAATTCAAACCAGAATTTGAGAGGCAATTTCAACCACAAAAACGCTGACGCTGTTAAACGTGTGTACAAGCTGCTAAACACGCCTAAACGCTAGGTGTGTTTAGCACTTCAGCATTTATTCATTTATTTTACAAAGGGCACATTTATTTATTTTAATGGCCAGAATAAATTACAATTTTGGCCAATGAAATAAATAAACCCAAACTCCAAACATTGCTAAACGCTGCTAAACTCGCCTAGACTGGTTTGAAAAAATGCAGCTTAGGTGAGTTTATACCACTGATTTTTTTCTGTCAGGATAAACATATTTTACAAGAAACCAGTGTGCATGGGGCCTAACTCGGGCTGCAGAGTTTGACACGTGGCCCCCGCCTGTCAAACTTGCCCTATAAGATCATTAGGGTTGCACTGCGAAAGACAAATGTTTGGCTCTTAGAAAAAACAGTCATCAGGAGGTGACAGTAGCATCTCCAGAATGCCTGCCAGCAACTGCTCAACCGCCCTCACTTTTCAGAGGGTAAAATGGATCACTGCCAGTGTGAAAGATCCCTTAACTGGTACCTTTATTCAAATCTTTTATATTTAGTTCTGGATAGAGTAGGGAAGAGTTAGACACTCTGTCAAGTGTTTGTTGCTACTGCTAATGGCTACCAATGCTGACACCTGTTCTGTTGACAGTGGTGTAGGATAGGATTCCCTTCGCTTGGATCTCTCCAAGAGGACAGAGAAAAATAACTTACCTCTTTCATACTTTAAAAATTAAAACAATAACAGTATTGTAGATACTCTTTAAGACTCAATGCACACTAGCGTTTTTCATAAGCTCAAAAAAAGCTAGAAAAAAGGGAAAAATGCTAATAATAGCATTTTCTGTGCCAGCTTTTAGTAGCTTTTAGAAGCATTTAGAAGCTTTGAGGAGCATTTAAGGACATTAGCATTTTATTAGCGTTTTTGCAGCACATGAAGAGCATTCAGCGTATTTTTCTGCTGGAAAAATGCTCCGAAAAACTCTACAAAAACATTTTTTTTCTGCTAATATATGCAAAAAATGCTTATAGCATAATGTAGTGTGCATGGACACATAGGATAACACTATTTAGTCTAGGAGCAGAATAAAATGCTAATAACAGCTTCCAGAAGCTTAAAAAAACACAAGTGTGCATGGAGCCTTGATAATTGCACAATTTCTTGTCCTGCTATTCCTACAATCTCTTTGGCACAGGTACAATATAGCTACCAAGTGAAAGCTTGGGAACATACTTTACTATGGTTCCAAGAAATTGTTTTGACTAATGGTTTAGGACATTAAATAACAAATTGTTCAGTAGTATTGAGTAGCAAAGAATAAAACTTCTAAAACTCTATATGACCTTTTCTATGGCGGCCAGGAAATAAGGATTATAGATTTTATTTTTTATAAAAAAGAAAAATGCTTGACAGTTTTTGCTTGCTTTATACCAACAAGATAATATTTATGTAAGTCGTTTTTATTCATGAATGTCCACCAACTTTACCTCTGCAGAAAATATTTTGAACTGTTATGTCATTTATAGATGTGTTAATAGATAATAAATTATAGGTGGAATTACATATTTTTTAAGTTTCGATATGTAAAGGATTTCAAGTTTTAATATTGCCAGACACATTTTTGATATAAGGTTGAATAAAAGTGAAAGTAACATCAACACAAAAATAAAATATAAGTATCAATGCATAATACAAGATACTGTACGTTTTGAATATATGTAGGCTACCCATCTAGGAGACGGATATTCGTTTCAATCATTTATACAAGCACTGAATATTTAGCTGTGATTGTGAATCATCCTAGGAGTTACATAGTACTGCTTACAGTATGTCTATAGGCTGTTAAAAGCCACACATCTTCAAACCATGAAAACAGCTTTTAAACAGTTTCCGTTTAGACGTTAATTCGTTTTGTACCTATCATGGAATGCTGGGACTTGTGATTCCAAGTTGATGGTTAGCACAGTGGGAGGTTGATTTACTAAAACTGGAGCGTGCAAAAAACTGGTGCAGCTGTGCAAATTAGCCAATCAGCATGTTCAATTAAGCTTTGACAAAAAAAAAAAAAAACTGGAAGCTGATTGGTTGGTTTCTATGCAGAGCTGCACCATATTTTGTACCCTCCAGTTTTAGCAAATCAACCCCAGAGCCAACTTGTTTAGCAGGAACAATGAAGTCATCGTAATTCTGTGCACTACAGTGTACAAATAAAAATCCCAGATTACGCAAACCATACAACTGTAAAATTAAGGGTTTCTTTTAAAAGCTTCTTTCATCCCAAACTAAAAAAAAATCTATTTTGGATTACCCTTATTGAGTATAATTAATGTCCTTCTCCTGTAGTTTATGTCTCTACCCTCCTATAAAATTCCACAATAGGAGATTTGCTAAATTCCCCATACAGTTGGATGTCCCAGGAGGTATTTTTTACTATTCTGCGTTATGGAGAATTCAATATTTAAAGCTTCCTAATAAAATAAGAATGCTGAGGGGCGAGGAGCTGTTCTTTGAGTGATATAAGC
The DNA here is from genome assembly GCF_905171775.1 of Rana temporaria. Lineage (NCBI taxonomy): Eukaryota > Metazoa > Chordata > Amphibia > Anura > Ranidae > Rana > Rana temporaria. The sequence goes on from NC_053501.1 coordinate 43,589,911, forward strand.
CTTTGGTTTCAGTTTTGCAGCAAGATGGAAAAACTTAATAAAACTGGTCTGTTGCCAATATCCTACAAAAACAAGACTCTGAAAACTGCAAAAGTCAGTTTATTTGCAATATGTGGAGATATCTCCATGGATTCTATTCAATATGAACATATTTTACAGTTTGCAGCAAATAACATTTTAAATTGCTATAAAATTGCAATAAAACAAAGAACATCACATGTTATCAGAGGTATATATACAAATACATATATTTCTCATTATTTATAAACTTCAATGAGCCAAATACAAAAATAACATAAAACTATTATTTAGGATTTAGCAGTTTGTTCACCATATTTGTCCTCATCCTTTGTATCACAGTTATGAGTCCATGTTGCTGCTCATGAAATAAATGACTACTGTGTCATGTAGAGTTCTCACAAATGTATAAAATCTATAATATGGAGATGCATTGTTTTACATACTATAGATTCCCATCACCATCTCCAGGAGAGGCTGGCTGGATGAGCTATATGCTGGTTATGGTAGTTGTTAACAAAGCTGAATGCACCTGTAGGTTGCAGTGAAGGAAAGATGGTCATTTTATTTGCAGAGTTGGTGGGAGAGCAGGTCTGGCAAGGCTTACCATCCCTAACCAGTACTGGCACCATAACGTGTTTCAGAAGAGGTGGAGAGCTTGATGCTTCGGGTTTGGCTCTCTTCATCTTATAGCGGTGGTTCTGGAACCAGATCTTCACCTGGGTTGGGGTGAGCTGGAGGATGTGTGCTAACTGGTCCCTCTCAGGGGCAGAGAGATAGCGTTGCTGGCGGAACCTCCGCTCAAGTTCCAAGGTCTGCGCCTTTGAAAAGAGGACTCTGCGTTTTTTTTTCTTCTCCTCGTGGTGGTCGGTTTCCTTGTCTGATCTCTGCATGGTGTCTGTGAGAGTGGCCTCTGAACTGCTTTCATCCGAAGCTGCAAAATATTAACAAAAAACATAAATACCCTGTGTATCATACAGAATGCATACTATGCTAACAAATCAGGTAAGACTTAAGTTGCCTTAGTCACTGTGGCCAACTTTATCCCACGTTACAATTTGGTACTTATGTGTGCATTCTCTTCCATCTTATTCATGCTTCTCTGATGCTTTACAATAAAAGCAGTATAGATGCAAAAAAAGGAAACATTCACAACAGCATTAAAAACCATATTAATGAGTTTATAGACTATTTTCTCTCATTTTTTTCTTTTAAAATAAAATAAGTACCATCCATGAGTTACTTTTATGTTAAGCATCATTATAAGAAATGTTTGCAACAATTTACTGTATATTATAAGAACACCCGCAGTTGCCTGGTGTCTGGATAAAACCTCTTTGCCAACTCAGAGAAACTTCAGATATGAGTGGCTAAGTAGTTAGCACTTTTGCCTGGTAACACTGAGGTTGTTGGTTTGAAACCCAGCCATGGGACTAGCTAATTTTGGTTTGCTTGAATTCCCTGTGGGTTTCCTCCAGGTACTCCAGCTTCCTCCCACACTCCAAAGACATGCTGGTGCGTTAATTAGCTCCTGTCTAAATGGGTTAATTGGCTAAAATGCCCTAGTATGTGTATGTATAAATGAGAGTTAGGGACCTTAGATTGTAAGTTGCTTGAGGGCAGTGACTGATGTGAATGTACAATATATATGAAAGGAGTTGCATAAATTGCTAGTGCTATGGAATACCTGTAATAAATAATATGCAAAGAACATATCAAACTATTAGCATACTACTGGTAGTTTGCTCCTAGCTTGAAAAAGGGCTAAATCTGTCTTGAAATGTAGCTGTTTAAAATAGGAGTGCTTTTTTTTGCTGTCATTTTTAATGCAATAAACTTAAAGAGACAATATTTATTGAAACAGAAAACATGTAGATGGCTTATATGTTTTTCAAGTATACTATAGCAGTATGTTTTAACTTCCCAAAATAAAAATTTAACCTACATGGGCATAATGGATGCCCTAAGATCATGAGCAATATAGTACTCCCTTTTTACGAAGCCTAGTAACTAAAAAAATATATCCTAATTTTCCAAATAGTTCTATACTGCTATATTTTCACTGACAATAGAATTAGTCAAAACATTGGTAGTACTGCAAGATGAAGTGTTGTAAATAAGATATAATGAGCATCAGTAAGGACAAAAGTCTGCATTGTTGTTTGTATCAAGCATTCCTAAAGAAAGAGGAACAATCCATCTGTTCATCAAAAAATTTAAAAGAAAATAACTTACTCAAAACTCATTTTTACCTTGAAACTGATAAAAGAGTTGTCTTTGTATGCTTAAGGGTTTGCCAGTCCAGTGATCAACCCTTTGGCTGAAACACTCAATCACATCAAGTAAAGGTAAACTTTTAAAAAAATATTTAGAATTTTGTTTAAAATGACAGACTGTTTTAAAGAATCTTTTGTTGGTTTTATGGAGCTTAAATGAAAGTGAAGTGAAAAAATAAATAAATAATCTAATGCATGAAGATCAGTCCCATACATTAATGCAAATGTTCTGTATATTTAGCAAAATATAATATTTGCATGGTGGAAGCTGATACTTACATAAATAGTGGTTTCTGTCACTCTTGACCCAGTCCTGGTAAGATGGGCTCCTGATGTAGTTCATGGATGGTTCTGAGTCTTCATACTCTGGCAGATCCAGAATCCTCCGAACTGTGAAGCTAAGGCTGCTGGTGGAAGACATGGCCAGAGAGGGATGTAGTCCTTCAGAGATAAGAACTAGGAAACAGCCACAGAGTTGGATGGCTCCCTGGAGCTGGTTCCACACTTAGTTCCTTCTTCTGCCTGTACAGCCTAAATATTAGTATCACTTACTGTGAGATGCTGTTTATATAAACATGCCACCCCATTTACACCCAAACATAAACTAACTGCTTTCAGACCGTCCCTGTCTATGGGATGCTAAGTACCAGTGTGAATCAAGTGCTTAAGACCCTAATGGGAACAGAAGCCCCCCTCCCTTTACCTTCACTTATCCTCACTCCTCCCCAGAGATAACTCTTACCTCCCAATGACAACAGGAAACAAGATTCATCTTTACATATTCTGTCTGATTAGCCCAAAGTGAGTAACAGATAATGGCAATTGTTACTTGTGAATAACATCCTGGGTGGCATGCAGTGACCAACATCCCCCTCCTATACTGACCCTGCCCCCCTCTTCATACTACACCCCCCCCCCTCGTGTAACCAAGGGATGCATCAAAGTGAGTTACAACCACAAATTAAATAAGTAAAATGATTGATTCAGTTTTATGGGGAATGCAAGGATCTATTCAGATCCTGGAAGACTTGGAAGATAGAGATCGTCAGTTTTGCATTATTCAGGATGTTTTCCAGCAAGATTTCATTTGCATCCACCTGCCCTGCGTGAGATAGGACAGGCAATTCAGGCTGCACAGTTACTATCTCCCCCCCTGGACCTGCTGAAAAGAGCCATGCTCCTGCCGATAAGGGCACATATTTACTTTCACTCTGAATAAGAAAGGCTGTCTGAGAGGGAATAAAAATGCCCAGATTATCCAGATAAGAGCCTTGTCTGTAACTTATTTTCTTATGACCACTGCTTTCATTCTAGTCCCTCTTCCTTTCTCTTCCTCCTATTTGCTGTATACAAAGCACTTTTCACTGCAGTTTCTGGCCAACTTGCCTTGTTTAATAGGACAGTCTTTACACTAGTTTTATATGTTTAATAAAATAACTTTGAAGCACATTTACCAATTAACACAACGTTCCCCTGTCCGCTTTAATCTGATCTGCAGGGGGAAAAAAATCTTTGTATTTATGAAAAGAAAGAACAATTAAAGGACAGTCACCATGCAGAAAGAAGTAAAGGAAAGCAGAATATGTTGCTACTATTATAGTAAGGTGTTGTTGATGTATTATAAAGACGTTTTTTGTAGGTAGAGTGATCGGAAAGTAAAAAAAACAAAAATGTCTATAACAGAAATATATCTTGAAACATAATATAATTTGCTATGTCTGAATTGCTATATTAATTTTGTTCCCTTTAAAATTTGTATTGATCAACAGGTGAAAAGAAGAAAACTGGAAAAGAAGAAAAAGAAGCAAAACTTATTTGAAAAAGATGAATTTCTCTTTGATAAATGAGCCCATTCAGCCCTGGGATACGTAATAAAACATAATAGTGCAAACATAATAGTGACACAAACAGACAGACTAACTACTTTTATAACTAGTTATATAATAAAATATTCCTACTATTAGTAACCGAAAGCTGGGAATGATTTAAAGCAGAAAATCTGTGTTCTGTTCAAAAAGTGTCGTTTTAAAAACTAAAGCATCATAAAGTTATTTATAGTATATCAGATTTCTTTAATTTGATTGGGCATTTAAAGGGAACATATCTTGCAACTTTAATTTTACAAATGAAACTTACCTCTAAAAAAAAAGAAAAGAGCCGGTTTTTTTCTTTACTATTTCACAATTTTTTCTTATTTACTTTTTTCACTTTTTGTAGCATTAGTAACATAATAATATTAATATTATTTGCAGTAGTTGTAGTGATAGTAGTAGCAGTAGAAGTAGTATTTATAATAATAAATACAGACTGCTACTTTTATTAAGTACACTTTAACAAAAAGTGTAGTGATACAAAATGTAATTTCATATATTTGTCTTATATTAAAATGCAGATCTCTTAGTAAATGTTACATTAATATCTCAAGTCATGGAAAAAAATCTATATTAATTTGAATATACCATATTAATTAAACTGATGATTTGTATTGAATATTTAAAGATAAGTGACCATTAAAGTGCTGTAAAATATGTAATAAAGGCACATCATAAAAATGAGATTGGAGAGGGGATTTGCAAATTGTTGTCATTTCTAAAACAACACTTTTAAAATGTTTTGAAACTCTTCACTGACACTATTGTGTGTGTTTTATTAATCTAATGTCCTTTTAAGCACTTAGGGCCAGATTCAGGTACAAATGCGGCGGCGCAACGTATCGTCTTTACGCTACACCGCCGCAAGTTTTCAGCGTAAGTGCCTGATTCACAAAGCACTTACCTGTAAACTTGCGGCGGTGTATCGTAAAGACGTCCGGCGCAAGCCCGCCTAATTCAAATGGGGCGTGTACCATTTAAATTAGGCACGCTCCCGCGCCGAACGTTCTGCGCACGCTCCGTTAGTAAATTTCCCGACGTGCTTTGCGCGAAATTACGGCGCCCCGACGTGTTTGTGAATGGCGACATGCGTAACGTACTTACTCTGAATTTTTTTTTTTTTAAATTCAACGCGGGAACGACGGCCATACTTTAACATGGGCTGTGTAAAGTTAAGGCATGAAAAAGCATGACTAACTTTGCGATGGGAAAAAACTACTTGCGACGACGTTACGCACGCGAGTAGCTTCGTGGATGGCCTTAAAAGCTAATTTGCATACCCGACGCTGGAAAACGACGCAAACTCCTCCCAGCGGCGGCCGAAGTATTGCAGCCTAAGATCCGATGGTGTAAGTCAATTACACCTGTCGGATCTTAGGGCTATCTATGCGTAACTGATTCTATGAATCAGCCGCATAGATACTGTCAGAGATACGACGGTGTATCAGGAGATACGCCGTCGTATCTCTTCTGTGAATCTGGCCCTTAGTACATTAAAGTCTTTAAAACCAACAAAGGTTATTGGGACAAGAGGAAGTCCTAAAATAGAAATATAGACAAAACTTTTTTTGTCATTTTGGATAGAGCAAGGGAGGGTTATAACCCCTGTCAGTTCATTTTTTTTTCACCATCTGTGTACCATTGCAGAGATTTCCCTTCACTTCCTGTCCCATAGCCAAACAGGAAGTGAGAGGGAATTCCAGCAAATTAAATCAATTTCTCAGGGACCCCAGGTCACCGGAACTAGTGTCCCCATTTGAAGATTTCCCTTCTATTACTTTTTTGAGGACAACCCACTATTTGGGATTTTCTTATACTTTCACTTTCAATGACAGTGGTATACAGGACACATGGAGAAGGTGAATCTCCCTAATGGGGGAACAGACAGCAATACAAACTGTATTGCATACTAAATGTACACAATATAACTGGGTACTGACATTTATAGGTAAAAGTTGATCCATGGAATATCCAATTGCCTCTCGGGGGATCAAGAAGGAATTTTCTCCCCTGCTGTAGCAAATTGGATTATGCTTTTCTGTTTTTTTTTGCCTTCCTCTGGATCAACTATGTATGTAGGTTTGTGTATTTGGGATTGTATATATATATATTTTTTACACAAAACTAGCATAGTCACATAATACATCAATTTTGTATACATGCAATATACCACATAATCTGGGTAAAATCTACTATTTAAAAAAAAAATACTTTTTTCTTTGCAATCTCTTTCAATGCTCTAAACATGTTTAATTCCTGATGGGCTTCATGGATTTCTCTATACCCAACTAATAATTAAGTGGTGGTGGGCATGACCTGCAACTCAGGTGAACTTCATTGGAAAACTTTTGCATTATGGTACTACATCTTTGTTTTAGTCCATTTTCTCCTCTTTGTGTTAAATGTAAATTCATTAACTCGCATCTTGCAATACTTTTATGTGGCTACTATCTGTTAGTTTAATTGAGCGTAACATTTTTACTACTACAAATTTTCTGATATGTCATTGTTTCATACTTAACTTTTGACTGAGTATGTACAATTATGTGTGGTTTAAACTTCAATAAAAAACAACTGAAAGAAGAAAAAAATACTTTTTTTAAATATACTAGGTTTACAAAGCAGTGAATGTGACATTAATGCCTTGTACACACTGTCTGACTTTTGACCATGCAAAAGTCCGCCGCGAGTCTGTTGGAAGTCCGACAGAAAGATAGAGAAGAGGTTCTCTATCTAAGGTCCGTCGGACTTCCTACAAAAAAAGTCAGATGGAGGCTACACACGGCTGGACTTTCCGAGAAAAAAAGCCTGTCTGACTTTTTTCTTGGAAAGTCCAGCCGTGTGTACGAGGCATTACAAAGCGTTTATAAGAAAAAGAGTGATTGATCCACCTGCAAAGAATATTCAGTGAATGTCACATTCACTGCATTATTAATATTCCCCATATGTTTTTTTGCATTTGACAAAAAGCCACCAAGGAAAAATCCAAGCTCTACTTAGCGACTGGCTTACGACCAACAAAATGAACTTGTCCAACAGTATGCATTAAAAACAGGGGTTTAGTCTGCACAAGCTGGTCGGTAAGTAAAGCTTGGATTTTTCCTTGAATTTTTCCTTGGTTGTTTTTTTGTCATTTTGTTGCCCTCAAATGCTCCTTGCTGTAAGGCCAATTATAGATGGGGCAGCGGCTCACTTTTTGCATTTTTGTATTTGAGTATGGTGTGTGATAGCAGAATATACTAGCAGCAGACCTTGGAATTATGATCTACAAAAAAATCTTCAGTATCATGAAGTTTATTGGAAAAACTTCCTGAGGTGGACAGGCCACTGAATCTCCCTGCCTCTTCTGTCATCATGTACTTTGCCCTGCCTATACACAAGACTGTATTTAAACATGATGCTTACTCTTAGCACAGTAGTACAGCTACAGATCTAGCCCCCCTCCCTCCCTCCCCCATGCAAGGTTTGGAGATGGACGCCCCTTTTTGACCCCTATATTAAATACCGTAATGCTTTCTTTGCTGCTAAGAAATAAATGGGGCGTAAATTTCTGTATGTCAGCCGAGTTTAGATAATGATTTCTAAGATAGACCTAGCGTGGAGAGTTGCAGAAAAATTACACATCCAGAGCATAGCATACTGGTCATGTGATATTTGCTAGGGTAAAACACACTTTGCTTGATCATGAGATCTTAGATCACCTGGATAAGCATGTCAGATCCATGCCTTAGCTGTGAAACTTCCCTGCAAAGCTCTTCACTGGATCCTATCAGCCTTTTTTCTCTGGCCAGCAAAGGAAGTGGAGCAGGAACCAATATGACTGCTACAAATCCAGATACTACACCACTACAAGTAAATGAAGATGCGCTTTTATATGGGCAGCACCCCATTATATAAGGATGAGCCGAACACCCCCCGGTTCACAGCAGAACATGCGAACAGGCAAAAAAATTTGTTTGAACACTGAACACCGTTAAAGTCTATAGGACCACGAACATGAAAAATCAAAAGTGCTAATTTTAAAGGCTAATATGCAAGTTATTGTCATAAAAAATGTTTGTGGACCCGGGTCCTGCCCCAGGGGACATGTATCAATGCAAAAAAAGTTTTAAAAACGTCTGAAGTATTTACAAACAAATTATCGAAAGGGGCACTGCCAGATTCAATGAGGGAGTCACATATAACATTAATATATAAAGAGACGAAGGACCCAATACAGATTTGAAAATATTGACAAAGATATTGACATTAAGATTACAACCTCTGCTTAGAAATATGCCACAGAGAACAACAGATGTTAATCTACGTAGGCTATATACTAATATACATACTCGTCATACACAGGAGGGATCGAGGACGGTAGCTTCCCTGGATATAGAGAAGGCCTTCGATACAATCGAATGGCCTTTTCTATGGGAGATACTTAGAAGGATGGGATTTCCACCAGTGTTCATCAGATGGATCCAAATAATATATGGGAGACCCATGTCAGCGGTTAAATTGGGAGGAAAGTCATCAACTTTTTTTCAGTTATATAGAGGAATGAGGCAGGGCTGCAATACTGTACAATATCATCACACTCCACCTCCACATGCCCAGCAATACTGTACAATATCATCACACTCCACCTCCACATGCCCAGCAATACTGTACAATATTATCATCACACTCCACCTCCACATGCCCAGCAATACTGTACAATATTATCATCACACTCCACCTCCACATGCCCAGCAATACTGTACAATATCATCACACTCCACCTCCACATGCCCAGGCAGCCCCAGCCCCTGCCCTAGACTAGGCCGCTCCCCCCCCCCCCCCCAGTACCAGACACTTCCAATCCACACATGCTGGTCCTCACCTGCTCTTACTGTCTGTGTCTCTCTTCCACGGTATGCGCCACCGCTGCCTGCAGTGCCACGGTCGGTGCTGAGCTGACTTTGATCCGGACCGGCGGAGCCTCCGCGGGGGAGATGTCGGCTGAGCTCTCGTGACAGGCGCGTGCATGCGCCACCCGCGATCACAGCTCAGGCCTGTCCACATGACCTGCTGTGACCCAATCACTGGCCAGCTCAGGCCTGTGGCCACATACATGACCCCCTCTGCCCCCCGCACGCGGTAGATGTAATTGCGGTAACGCCGCCCAAGTAATGGGAACGGCGTAACCATGAGGGGAAGAGTAATCAGGTAGATTACTCGTTACCCTCAAAAGTGGCTGCGTTAAGTAACAGCGTTTATTTTAACGCCGTTACTGACAACACTGGCCGCCATAGCAAAAGAGGGATATTCAGAAATCAACAGTGGCGGCCGGTCCATAGGGACGCACGGGCGCCGCCCCCCCCCTCCCACAGTCACAAAAAATAAAAAAAAATAAAAAATAAAAAAAAACGGGCCCTTTAAGAACTTTTATTCGGCTAAAATGTCATTTTGACATTTTAGCCGCAGTTCTATAGAGGGCCACCCCCTCTCGCAAATAACACACATTCGTGCATAAATGCACAAATGTATGTTATTGCTGGTTGCGGCAGCTGGTTGGCTGAGGGGAACTGCCTATCAAAGCCAGCGGCTCTGATAGGCTTTTCTCCGGCTCTCAGCTGTCTATACTCTGAGCGCAGGCAATCTGCACTCATTGTATAAGACAAACGGCTGTTTCAGCCAATCAGGTTCCCGGATTCTGGTTATCAGGAACCTGATTGGCTGAAGCTTCACCACATAGTTACATAGTTACATAGTTACATAGTTAGTCAGGTTGAAAAAAGACACAAGTCCATCCAGTTCAACCTCAAAAAAATAAACAAACAAAATAAAAAACACAATACAATCCCATACACCCAACTCCATACCCACAGTTGATCCAGAGGAAGGCAAAAAACCCCAGCAGAGCATGATCCAATTTGCTACAGCAGGGGAAAAAATTCCTTCCTGATCCCCGAGAGGCAATCGGATTTACCCTGGATCAACTTTACCTACAAATCTTAGTACTCAGTTATTTTATGTGCATTTAGGAAAGAATCCAGGCCTTTCTTAAAGCAATCTACTGAGCTGGCCAGAACCACCTCTGGAGGGAGTCTGTTCCACATTTTCACAGCTCTTACTGTGAAAAAACCTTTCCGTATTTGGAGGTGAAATCTCTTTTCCTCTAGACGTAAAGAGTGCCCCCTTGTCCTCAGTGTTGACCGTAAAGTGAATAACTCAACACCAAGTACACTGTATGGACCTCTTATATATTTGTACATGTTGATCATATCCCCCCTAATTCTCCTCTTCTCAAGAGTGAATAGATTTAGTTCTTCTAATCTTTCCTCATAGCTGAGCTCCTCCATGCCTCTTATCAGTTTGGTTGCTCTTCTCTGCACTTTCTCCAGTTCTCCAATATCCTTTTTGACCACAGCGGCAGAAGACATCGAGGGAGCACATGGAATCCTCAGGTAAGTGCTTTTTACAGGGAAAGGGGCACAGTGACATCATGGGGCACAGTGGTGACAAAGGGCACAGAGGTGACAATTGGCACAGTGACATCATGGGGCACAGTGGCATCATGGGGCACAGTGGTGACAATGGGCACAGTGGCATCATGGGGCACAGTGGTGACAATGGGCACAGTGGCATCATGGGGCACAGTGGTGACAATGGGCACAGTGGCATCATGGGGCACAGTGGTGACAATTGGCACAGTGACATCATGGGGCACAGTGGTGACAAAGGGCACAGAGGTGACAATGGGCACAGTGGCATCATGGGGCACAGTGGTGACAATGGGCACAGTGGCATCATGGGGCACAGTGGTGACAATTGGCACAGTGGCAACAGTTGAGGGGCACAGTGGCTGCATTTGATGGCATGGCACAGTGGTGACAATTGATGGCACAGTGACTGCGTTTGATGGCATGGCACAGTGGTGACAATTGATGGCACAGTGACTGCGTTTGATGGCATGGCAGAGTGGTGACAATTGATGGCACAGTTGCTGTGTTGCATGGCACAGTGGTGACAATTGATGGCACAGTGGCTGCGTTTGATGGCATGGCACAGTGGTGACAATTGATGGCACAGTGGTTGCGTTTGATGGCATGGCACAGTGGTGACAATTGATGGCACAGTGGCTGCGTTTGATGGCATGGCACAGTGGTGACAATTGATGGCACAGTTGCTGTTTGATGGCATGGCACAGTGGTGATAATTGATGGCACAGTGGCTGCGTTTGATGGCATGGCACAGTGGTGACAATTGATGGCACAGTGGCTGCGTTTGATGGCATGGCACAGTGGTGACAATTGATGGCACAGTTGCTGTTTGATGGCATGGCACAGTGGTGACAATTTATGGCACAGTGGCTGCGTTTGATGGCACAGTGGCTGCATGTGATGGGCACAGTGAGGCTGCAATTTTTTTTTTTTCGTTTGCGCCCCCCCAAAAATTTTGAGCACCAGCCGCCACTGGAAATCAATCTATCCCCGAATACCCCACTGTGGAGAAATCCTGAGTTACCACACTTGGATTCTATCCAGGATCCAGGGGCATGGACTAAATATGGGGTGAAAAAATTATCGCAAATATTACAGGGGGAAAGATTTTCCTCCCTTGCACAACTGAGGCAGTTATTGGAATATTCCGGACAGTTATACTTTTAGATTCAGGCAACTTACCCATGCCTTATCAGCTCAGTTTCCTGGCGGGACTCCACAATTAATGGAATTAGGTATGGAGCAAATGGTAAGAAGTGGAAAGAAGTCAACCTCAACCCTATATACGTATCTACTAAAGACCACATCTCCAGATATAAGCAAACTAAAAGAACATTGGAGAAGGGACATTCCAAACTTGGTGGAAAAGAATTGGGAGGAAGTATGGAGGTTCCCACTCCAGATATTGATATCACTTTGAGATAAATTAATACAATTTAAAATAATACATAGGAGCCACTATACACCATATAAGCTATATAAGATCTCTCCTTTAAATTCTCAGAACTGTTGGAGATGCGCAGATACTCCATGAAATGTTATGCATATATTTTGGTTATGCCCAAAGATAGTGGAGTTCTGGAGGGAGGTCTTGAGAATAATTGTTATAGTGACATCAATAGTTGTGGAACAGGAGGCAGAGATATGCCTGTTAGGACTGGTAGGGAAAAACATAGTCGCGATAGGTAGGAGAACACAGGTCGGCCTATTATTATTTTATGCTAGAAAGACGATAGTTATGAATTGGAAAAAAATTGAATCTCTCTCGATAGCACACTGGAAAAATGTAGTAAATAATAATCTGCCGTTGTATAGGGAGACATATTGTAATAGAGGATATGGAGAGAAATATGAGAGAGTATGGGCAAGTTGGATAGAAAATCCTATGACAGCTTCAGGATAAATGAGGGGAGGTGTGCCACACTATAGGGTTAAGGGAGGGAGAGGAATGTATAAAGGGATAGATGTTAGGTGAATGAATTGTGAAGTAGAATTTTTTATTGAGGCTTGAGAAGAGAGCAGATACATTTAAAGTATGAAATGTTAAATGTGAAATGTATAAGTATATGTATGTATATAATTATTTTTTGTATTGAGAAAAAAAAAAGATGGAAAATTAATAAAGAGATTTAAAAAAAATAGTTTGGTTTCTTTCGAGAGCAGTAATTTTAATAATGCTTAAAGTGAAACAATAAAAGTGAAATATTCCTTTAAATTTCTTACCTAGGGGGGAGTCTATAGTATGCCTGTAAAGTAGCGCATGTTTCCTGTGCTTAGAAAAGTCCCTGCACAAAATGACAATTTTTTAAAAGTCATTTAAAACTACTCGCGGTTGGGTCCAGGCAATACAGATAAAAGTAAATGAAAAAAAAACAGCATGGGTTCCCCCTTAGTCCTTTACCAGGCCCTTTGGGTCTGGTATAAATATTAAGGGGAACTTCAAACCAAAATAAAAAAAAAAAAGGGAACCCCAAACCAAAATTCCATATCAGGCCCTTCAGGTCTGGTATGGATATTAAGGGGAACCCCGCAACAAAAACAAATGAAGTGGGGTTCCCCCCAAAAATCCATACAAGACCCTTTTCCGAGCATGCAACCTGGCAGGCCGCAGGAAAAGAGGGGGGACGAGAGAGCGGCCCCCCTTTCTGAACTGTACCAGGCCACATGCCCTCAACGTGGGGAGGATGGGCCTCATCCCCACAACCCTTGCCCAGGGGGGGGCCCCAGATCTTGCCACTCCCCTATGTGAATTGGTAACGGAATACATTGTACCCCTACCATTTCACAAAAAAAGTGTCAACATTTTAAAAACCACAGGAGACAGTTTGGAACAAGTCCTTTATTTAAAATAAAAATAAAAAAAAGGTTCCAATGATGTAATCCACTCTCGAGCGATACGGAAAAAAATCCGCTGCTAAGAACGATACCGCCTCATAGGAGGCGCCCGGCCGAATGATTTTCTGCCGGGTTGACAGCTCTTTTATAGCTGAGGGAGGGCCACATGCCCTCATGTTCGACTCGAACATAAAGCTCATCCCCACCATTAAACAACTTTGGGAGGCATACTGGGGTTGATTTATTAAAACTGGAAAGATAAAAATTTGGCGCAGCTCTGCAGCTTCCATTTTTTTGTCAAAGCTTAATTGAACTAACTGATGTTAGAAGCCGATTGGCTACCATGCACAGTTGCACCAAATGTTGCACTCTCCAGATTTAGTAAATCAACCCCACTGTCTGCTTTATATGCTGTGCTACTATTTTATTGTACACTGCAGATCATCAAACAAGAGAAAGGGTAGAGTGAAACCCTATTTTGCCACCACCACTACCCAATCCTGGCTCCTCCCTGAAGCACCCCTTAGATCTAAAACACCCTACTCATATCTGTTTCTGGCTGTCTGCAGACAGGACTGATGAGGTCATGCCTTTCTCATTTTTCTCCTCGGTTGTGGCAATAGATTATCTATAGGTTTCTAGAAAATGTAAAAAATATGAAAAAATGCAGCTAAAAAGGTGTAGATGTATATGGCTGGCAGCTGCCCTTTGTTACACTGCTGAACTCTCAGGTACTGACCTAGATGTGCCTTATGGTAAATATGTCTCTGTCTCTTTCGGTTCTTCCTTTATTGTGTTTACACACTTCCACCTCTTTATGTTTATCCAAGGCAATTAGGCTTGCTTTTGTGTGTTGTGTTATATTTTTCTGCTTGCACGCTCACTTTTATACAGACCTATTAATGCACCAGTAAATGATGTTGTGTGTGGTTCTCTCTCACCTATGTGATCTCTATGCCACTTCAAGTGTAATCATCAACATGCACTCAAGGATGTTTCCCAGAATATTAATATGCAAGGTAATACAGCAACAATATGTTTCTTAAAAAAACAGAAGTACTCTCTGATACTGTCTCTGAAAAAACTAAATGTGTAAAGCAGAACTGAAGGTATAGACCAAATCTAACTTGGATAAAAAAGGAAAGACTCCATCCCCAACTTTTAAAAAATATAAAGAGCAGCTACAGCTGCTATACTCGCCTTATGTCTGACCCACAACAGTCCTAACCATTCACCAATGCTGCACTGCTCATCTGACAACCAGGGAACCAGGGGTGTCATGGATCTGCTGTCCACCCTGGATTAACAGGAGAATGCTGCAGAAAGTGTCATTATGATGGTCTGCTGCCTGAAGCATTTAGGATCCACCTACTGCCAGAGGAAAAAGACGTGAAGAGTACCCGTGATTTTAATTTTTTATGTTGTAGGGGTGCTCCAAAAGAAAAAGGAGGGGGAGTTTTTTGGTTAAAGAGACTTTGTATATTTATTATGCTCAGCCATACATGATTAAATGAACTGAAAACCAATGAATGAAAGGGGCAGGCTAGTAATGCTGGGGGAAAAGCACTAGATGATGCTGGATGTCCTCCAGGCAGAAAAGTAGGCAGGCTCTATCTGAATTGTTGCACACAACAAGAAGCTTACAGTGTGCAGTGAAATCTAAGTAAGTAATTCCAGTACAGGAGAGGAGCCTGGGCAACTGTGCAATACTAAATGTTATGTTGGATTTCAGCTAGTACTTTGCTCAGGAGAAATTAAGACAATATACTGTATTTCAATGTGTTACTTAAAAGTACGATTGTAAACAGCTTTTTAAAAAATCACATATTGTAAGGCCTCGTACACACGACCGTTTTCCTCGACAGAATCCATCAAGAAACTTGGTGGCAGAGCTTTTTTGCCAAGGAAAACGGTCGTGTGTATGTTTTTCGTCGAGAAAACTGTCGAGGAACTCGACGAGAAAAAAAGAGAACAAGTTCTGTTTTTCCTCGACGGGAGTCTCAATTTCCTCGTCGGGCTGGTTTTAGATGAGAAACACGTTCGTGTGTATGCTAAGAAACCCGCGCATGCTCAGAATAAAGTATGAGATGGGAGCGCACCTTCAGTAAAAGTAGCGTTTGTAATGGAGATAGCACATTTGTCACGCTGTAACAGTCTGAAAAGTGCAAATCGTCTCTTACCAAACTTTTAGTAAACACGCAGTAACATGAGATTAGCAAAACCAGCCCCAAGGGTTGTGCCAGTGGAATCGAACTTCCCCTGCCGTTGTATGTGTTGTACGTCACCGCATTTGAGAACAAGGAGATTTGGTCTTGACAGTGTACGCAAAGAAAGCTTGTCAAGTTTCTGGACAATCCTAACAAGGAACTCGTCGAGGAAAACTATGTTTCAATTACGACGAGTTCCTCGGTCGTGTGTACGAGGCCTAAGGCTTAAAGCGGAGGTTCACCCATAGATTACACATTTTCCCCTTAGATGAATGCTCGTTTTGTCTAGGGGAATCGGCTAGTTGTTTTAAAATATGAGCAGTACTTACGGTTTACGAGATGCATCCTCTTCGTCGCTTCCGGGTATGGGCTGCGGGACTGGGCGTTCCTATTTTGATTGACAGTCTTCCGAGAGGCTTCCGACGGTCGCATCCATCGCATCACGATTTTCCGAAAGAAGCCGAACGTCGGTGCGCAGGCGCAGTATAGAGCCGCACCGACGTTCGGCTTCTTTCGGCTACGAGTGACGCGATGGATGCGACCGTCGGAAGCCTCTCGGAAGACTGTCAATCAAGAAGGAACGCCCGCTCCCGAAGACCCATACCCCGGAAGCGACGGAGAAGATGCATCTCGAAAACGGGTAAGTACGGATCATATTTTAAAACAAATAGCCGATTCCCCTAGACAAAACGAGCATGAAGCTAAGGGGAAAAAAAAAATAAAAAAATTGGTTGAACTCCCGCTTTAACTTATCTCAGTCTTCCTTAAATCATTAGGTTAAAGGTGCAATAAGTGAACAACAGCAATGGCTTTAGAGTCTACAATGATCTTGAATTATTATACAGTACATTTGGGAGCAAGAGATAACATGTTACCCTAATATTACATTAAAAATATATTTTATCTTATTTTACCCTAATAGGATATAATTAAAATTCATCCTGGGATCTACGACAATCAATGTGGTGTGTTTGAATGTGAAGACATAGGACAATAATTTAATATGATAAGATCCAGTGCCTCACATCTATATATCCTTCCCCAGATCAATGCCCTCTTTTTCTAAGTTAACCTCCCTGGCAGTATGATTATTTCAGATTTTAGGTGCTGAAAGCGGTACCATTATTTTGCAAGGAAATTTGGCGTTTTACATTGTAGGCCTGTAATTCTTAGGAATAACTCACTTAAATCTATCCGAACAAGAGTCTAGCAGACATCTTGGGTATGAAAAAGTTTGAAAAACAAAATTATAATATAATAAATAATTATAAATAATCATAACAAATAATAATTTTTAATAACAATTATTCAATAATATAATCAACTCAAAATCACTGAAATTTGCTCAGTTGCAGAATTGTCGCTGTCATTACTTTTTTTTTTTATGACGAATTTCCCCACAAATCACTATCGATCAATTCTGCAAGTGATTATAATTTATTATCATTGTTTTCTAGCTGATCTAAAATCACTTTTGACATAAAGGGACACTTTTTGGTTGCTATGGACAATCTACAGTTTGCAGGCAGAAAGAACAGTTTTTATTTTAAAAATGTACACACAAAGTTCAAAATACAACATAAATATGACACAAACAATATTACTCTCTTTACATCCTAAAACATATTATCCCCCTTCCCCCGAACACACACATTGATTACTTCCCTCCCTTTAAGGACATTTTTTTTTTTTTTTATTTAGTTGCTTTATATGTAAAAAGTTTAACAAACATTTATAATAAACTGATATTTCCCTAACTTTCCCTCAACCACTACTAAAGACCACATTTTCCAGATATCTAAGTTTCGCTATAGCTATGTAAATTAGGACCATTGTAAAGGAACATACTAATTATCTATATGTGTGTGACAAGAGTCGTTGAGCATACTTTATTATAGTGTTGCTCACGAATATTCGCATTGCGAATATTCGACTCGAATATAGCATATTCGAGAAATCGCGCTATATTTCGAATTTCGCGGTGAATATTCGCAATTCCGAATATTCGCATTTTTTCAATTTGATTTTTAAAACAGATCACATCCTATCGACGTCTAAAAGCATTGCTGGTATGATTAGAGACCCTGGGCCGAGTAGCTAAGCTGAGGCGATCCTTTTATGTTGCCAAATTGAAAAAAAAAAAAATTGCGATTTTTCGCTATTGCGAATGCGAAAATGATTGCGAATTTTCGATAACTGTGGTAGGAGAACTCTGATTGTCTCTGATGCAAAAGGGGGGGGGCTTTGTGTATGTGTATGTTATGAATATTTGTATGTTTGATATTATTTTTTTTTGTAAGAAGGAAAAAATTGTGCATACCTTAAAAAAAGGGGAGAATACAGCAGCAACTCAAAAATTTTATACAACATAAATTAATACAAGACAGAAAATGGAGTCGCTCTACAAGAATAAAAAATATGTCTAGTGACAAGACATGTGGGCAAATTATAAAATAAGCAAGCGCAAATAACTTGTGAAATACACAGTGAAACAAATATATAAAGAAATATAGTCCCAATAATAGAAAAATAATCTTTCATAAAAATGTCTTTGATATGTGAAGTGAAAAAAAGTCCAAAGCATGCAGCATGAACGTGTTCAATCTTCAAGGTGTTTGATTGACAAACGGCTGTGACAGATGGATAGAGTAAAGAATCACCACCAATGCAAAACACTTTTTATTTTGTATTGTAAAATATCACGAATATTCTGAGCCAATCAGAGTGCTCCTTCCGCATTTGCCGAATATTCGCAATTATTTTGTATTGTAAAATATCAAGAATATTCTGAGCCAATCAGAGTGCTCCTTCCGCATTTGCCGAATATTCGCAATTATTTTGTATTGTAAAATATCACGAATATTCTGAGCCAATCAGAGTGCTCCTACAGCATTTGTCGAAATTGCGCAATAAATATCGCATTCGCATGTTGCGATATTTCGATAAAATATCACGAATATTCTGAGCCAATCAGAGCGCTCCTCCAGCATTTCTCGAAATTGCGCAATAAATATCGCATTCGCATGTTGCGATATTTCGATAAAATATCACGAATATTCTGAGCCAATCAGAGTGCTCCTACCGCAGTTATCAAAAAATCGCAATTATTTTCGCATTCGCAATAGCGAAAAATCGCAATCATTTACTTTCGATAAAATATCACGAATATTCGAATTTAGCGAATATATCTCGAATATTCGAATATATATTCGAGATATATCGCGAAATCGAATATGGCATATTCTGCTCAACACTACTTTATTAGTGACACTTGGCATTGAAAAACGAAACACTGCACCATATATTTTTTTCTGATAGCTTCATCTATCTTTTTCTTTCATGCAACTTTCAAAGATTTTGTGTGCAAGCATTCGATGATTAATAAAATTATATTGTTGTACTAGATGATTTTCTCTTGTCCCTGTTATTCATTATTGAAGTAAACATAGGTTTCAACAAAGTGAACTTGTGACTTCCCTAGTTCCATTACCAAAACACAACAGACTTTTTAAATAAAAAATGAAAAAAAAATTGCAATTTTTAAATAATCACAAAGGAAATTGGAAGAGTTGTTGTGTTAGTGTTTACCTGTCACTGCTGGATGGAAAAAGGTACTTGGGAACATAGCATAAAATCAGTGATTTGCATTTAAATATCTTATGGAGATTATTAATACCTTAAAATGCTTCAGAACATTGTTTTGGATGTTCTGGGAGAGAGGTTTAATCATGGCCGCTGAATGTTCTAAAGGTATGTTCACATAGTAAATATCCAATCATCTGCAGAGGAATGAAAAACAGGACTTTTGCCTTGCATGTGATTGGAGGATTGAAGTAAGCACAACCTTGGTTTGACAAGTGAACAGTAGACATGTGCACACTGCAATATTTAGTTTCGGAATTTCGTTTTCGTCCGAAAAATACATTTATTTTGTTACTCCCGAAATTCGTTTTTATTTATTTTGTTTCATTAAAAAATGCATTCGTCAAAAAATCTGAATTAATTAAGGTTGAATCTGTCATTGAAGGCTTATGGTATCTGTCGAATGTTCTAAGAAGATTCGACGGAGCAGCTAACCTGTACGACGCCGCAATCGTACATTTCCGGTCAAATGTTCCGCCTACAAGCTATAAAAGAATTCTAATGTTGTATGACACTTGAAATAATTATATTTATAAATTATTATTACTAGTCAACCAACATTAGAATTCTTATATAGCCATGGGCTGAGCATTTGACCGGAAATGTACGATTGCGGCGTCGTACAGTTTAGCTGCTTGTCGAATCTTCTTAGAAATTTCGACAGACACCATAAGCCTTCAATGACAGATTCAACGTTTGTATGTTTTTTGCTGCTTCGTCGAATCTTCGCTGTTCATGTCGAATGGTCTACCCCAACACTGTCTCTATAATGTCGAATCTTTTCTCTCTATGTAGAATAATCTTGGACTAATAGAGTTAAGGTTAGGCACATTCGACCACAGGTTCGATAGACACAGATTGCTATTGACAGTGTCATGTCGAATCTTCTATCTACAGTATATCGAATTGTTGTAGCAACGAAAACAAAAATAAAGCATTTTTTTATGTCGGATCTTTCTGATTTCGGATTCTGCACGTTTGTTTTCGTTTGTTAAAATGATAACAAAAATACCCGAAACTTGGACGAAAATGCACTCCGACGAAAATCGAATGCACTGTCTAGTAAAAAGTCATCCCCATGGACTTTTACAGAAACGTTACTTATATTTCTTATGTTTTATTGGAGAGCAGAGGTCCCTGAACTTTTCAGTTGGAAGGCCACATTGTATATTTTTCAAACATCCACAGGCCAAAAAAAAAAAAAGTTTTCTAAATGTAGGGCCAGACCTATGAGGGCCGCTTGAAAATGATTAACCCAGAGGATTGCTCTCACCTTGCAAGTCTCCCGACATCCCTTACACCCTGGGTTTGGACTTTTCTAAATATCAGTTTTCTAAATAAATCAGTCAGATTTAAATTGATGTAACATTTTACTTGTTTTTTTTGTTTTTTTAACAAAGTAAAATTCCCAGCTCAGCCTACCAGTCAGCCTGCAACAAATTGAATAGTCTGCAGTCCTAACTCTATATAGTAAATTTCTATCATAGTGATTAGTCACTGTGAAGCCAGCCCCCCCCCCCCCCCCCCGATGTTTTCTCTCTCCTTTCAGAGAAAAAAAATTGTGTAAAAAATGTATAAAATAATAATAAAAAAGAAGTGTAAAAAAATACCAAAAATACCTAGATCCAGGGTTGATCTAGGTCAGTGCCATGGTTAGTGTTTGGGTCAAGGTCAGGGTCAAAGGTCAAGATCAGAGTCAAAAGTCAGGGTCAGTATTTTTCTTTTAATTAGTTGGTGTCAGTGTGTTTTAGGTAGGATAAGAAAAAACAAAATGCGCACTATTGTTTTTGGCCTCTACTAAGGGTGCAGACAACAACTAACATACACATCTGTGGTATTGCTTTTCAAAATGTAGGGCCAGACCTATGATGGCCTCTTGAAAATGATTGACCCACAGGATTGCCCTCACCTTGCAAGTCTCCCGACACCTCTGACACACTGAGTTTGGACTTTTCTAAATGACAAATTTAATTGTACAAACACCAGACTGCAATAGAGTAACCAAATGCTATTTTATTTAAAGTTCTTCAGATACATAGGTAGTACAATAAAGGCTTAGGCAAATATTGTTATAGTCTGAGGCCTCGTACACACGACCAAGGAACTCATCGTAAATGAAACATCGTTTTCCTCGACGAGTTCCTTGTTAGGCTTGTCGAGAATCTTGACAAGCTTTCTTTGCGTACACACTGTCAAGACAAAATCTCGTCGTTCTCAAGCGCGGTGACGTAAAACACGTACGACGGCACTATAAAGGGGAAGTTTGATTCCACTGGCGCCACCCTTCTGAGCATGTGCGGGTTTCTAAGCATACACACAAATGTGTTTCTCATAGAAAACCAGCCCGACGAGGAACACAACGAGGAAATTGAGACTCCTGACGAAGAAAAAGAGAACTTGTTCTCTTTTTTTCTCATCGAGTTCCACTTCAGTTTTCTCAATGAAAAACATACACACAACCGTTTTCCTCGGCAAAAAAGCTCTGCCGCCAAGTTTCTTGATGGATTCTGTCAAGGAAAACGGTTGTGTGTACGAGGCCTCAGACTCTGAACACATTTGAACAGGTATGCAATTTAAAGAAAATCATAATAAGATCAACAGCAACAATATCAAACCTATAGAACCTATGACCCCAGGCATAAAAGGGAGAAGAGTGACATTCTTCTCTTGTCAGACAGTTCCCTCCAACTCCTGTTATCACGGGTCCAGGACCTCTGTAAACAGGTATCAACAATATGATATCAGAGCTGTAACACTTGACTTCCAAGGGGGAGTGTTCCCCTTAAATGTGTGTAAATATTATGCACAAAGTCCTTTAAATAAAGGAAGGGGGGGAATGGTGAAGAAGCCCTGATGATGTAGAGATCTGGTGTCTTCAGCTAGCCTAACAGGAGCTCCTTGCCAACCCAGCAATCTCTTCTCTCCCTCCAGCCAGCTGGAACTTGTAGCTCACAACAATTCGTTCCCCGTGTAAAGGCATCCAATATTGTAAATAGCATGTGCAAAGTGCCTCCTTGTTAAACTTTATTTGGTGCAAAGAAATTGAATAAGGTGTCTGCATGCAGTGTCTCTTAGGTTGTATAGAAGGTGGGCTTTTAGCCCGCTCACCAATCCAGATGATACCAGGCTCAGGGGCATAGGATAGGTCCCCGCAGAATCTGTCACCAGGGAAGAGGTGCCAGACCACACACCTTGCGTTGCTGGGATTCAGCAGGGTCTGTGTCTAGGGCGAGGTAGGTGACCCCACCAATGATCATTCAGCCAGCAGGAAGCTGGCAATGGTGATCTGCTTGTCAATCCACAAAGTGCTTTTTACACTGACTAGGTCGCTGCGCTCCTTGAAGTCCTCTGAGCGTCTGGTTCCTTGTTCTCAGCTGAAAGCTGCAGTCCCAAGAGGCTGGCTCCTTGCCAACCCAGACTATTTATTAACCCTCCCAGCATTCTGTTCTCTACCTCCAGCTGGCTGAAACTTGTAGTTTGCGATGATCCGCTCCCTGTGTCAACTTAGCTTTCTGGACAATATGTCCCAAGATCAATTGCTCTTCTGTCGGATCTCGATCTGCATTCAGGATATCATGATGTAATTTCTAAGCTGAGCGCTAGAGGGAACAGTCTCCCTGTGACTAAAGCTGTACAGTGTCTTCCTTGCCCCTGATGATGCAGGCAATTTAGCCAGCATCTGGCTACTTAAATAAACAAGTCAAATTTTAATTAATTTATACATTTTACTTTTTTTTTTTCAGCATGATATGATTTAGAACAGCAAAGAAAACACTTCAGTAAATCAAAACAAAGAAAATCCCCCCTTACATCAGGGTTCCTATCAGAGCTTCTCCACATCAGAGCCCCCATCAAAGTTCCCCTTACATTGTAGTCCTCCTTTCAAACAAAAACAAAGAAAAAATCCCATTTCAGCTTACCAGCCAGCCTGTAACAAACCGAATAGTCCTGTCTAAGGCCCCTTTCAGACGTGCGTCCACTTTTTCATCCATCCGTTTGCGGATGAAAAAGGGACATACATCGGTCCCTATGTGATTGCGGGTGTCAGCGGATAAACATCCGCTGACACCTGTAATCACCCGCCTCCGCAAAGATCCGATTTTGCAGACGGAAGAATGTCCTATTTTTTCTTCCGTCTGCGGATCAGATGAACACGTACACACGGTCCGTATTCATCCGATCCCCCCATAGGGGAGAGCGGAGAAAAGACAGGGCGGTCCCCGCACAATGTGCGGAGACCGCCCTGTCATCCGACGGCTCAGCGGGGATATACGGAGCAATCCCCGCTGAGCTTACAGACACACGGAGGCGGATCATTACTGATCCGCCCCGTGTTAAAGGGCCCTAACAGTTCATGTTAAAACCAGGGGTTTAATTTCCACACATTTGCAAATATATGCATAAGCTGCAGAGGCCACGATAATGCCCCACAGTATAATGCGTAGTCCTAACTCTAAAAATTTTTAAATCCTCCATAGTAAGAGCACATACTGTATATAGTAATGGATAGATTGAAGACAAGTTTTCTAAAGCAATATATAATGTTGACTTAGCATAGTAAATACCCAATCATGTGTAGAGCAATGGAAAACAGGACTTTTGTCTTGCACGTGATTGGAAGATTGAAGTAAGCACAACCTTGGTTTGACAAGTGAACAGTCCTAATGCTTTAGAAAGTCATCCCTGTGGACTTTTTTACAGCCTTATATTTCCTATGTGGTGTTATTGGAGAGCAAGGATCTCCAAACCTTTCAGTATAAGGACTACATTGTATATCATTTTTTTAAATAAATCAGTAAAATTTAAATTGATTTAACATTTTTTTTATAATTTTTTTTAATGTAATCAGCAAGATATGATTTAGAACAGCAGAGAAAAAACTTCAGTAAAAAAACAAAAACAAAGGAAATACAAATAAACTTGCGTCCCCCCTTACATCAGAGTTCATATCAGAGCCCCCTTACTTTAGAGTCCCCATCAAAGTCCCCATAACAAAAACAAAGTAAACTTCCCAGCTCAGCCTACCAGTCAGCCTGCAACAAATTCAATAGTCTGCAGTCCTAACTCTATATAGTAAATTGCGAAAAAAGTGATTAGTCACTGTGAAGCCAGCCCCCCCATGTAAAAAAAAATATAAAATAATAATAAAAAAGAAATGTAAAAAAATACCAAAAAGACCTAGATCAAGGTTTGATCTAGGTCAGTGCCATGGTTAGTGTTTGGGTCAAGGTCAGGGTTAAAGGTCAAGATCAGGGTCAAAAGTCAGGGTCAGTATTTTTTTTCTTTTCTTTTTTTAATTAGTTAGTGTCAATGTGTTTTGGCGTGTAGGATAAGAAAAAACAAAATGTGCACTATTGTTTTTGGGCTCTACTACATGTACAGACAACAATTAACATACACTTCTGTGGTATTGTTGTGATCGTCAGGAGCAGGAGAATTAATTTTGGATTGTTCTTTGGTGGAAGGTTTTGGTAGTAGCAAGAAATATACTGCTAACTTTTTAAAAATATATATTTTTGCCCAGTTTTCCTTTGATAATAATAAAAAAATCAGGAGATATCCATTACCATTTACCACAAAATGAAAGCCTAATTTATCCTTGAAAAAACACTGTGTAATCTACCTGCATGCACAAAGCAGTTGTGATATGTATGGTTTTACTAACATGTCAAAGTTGCAAAATTGTGCTTAGGCATTAACATTTGTTTTACCCTTAGGCATGAAGGGGTTAAAGTGTATTTTAAACCAAATAGAGAAAAAAGAGGATCACCGCTCCAGGTGGGTCGCTATGTAGAGTAGACTGACTCAGGATACCGTGGGTGCTGGCAATGCACTGACCATGCATGAGATACGAAGAGAGGAAATGGATAGCCGCCTTAAAGAAAAATATTTAAGCAGAGTCCTGATCTTCAGTACAGTGCAGAGTTTGGTTCACTTGAAGATTAAAGTGGAAGTAAAGGTTTGCCATATCTGTTCTAAAAAATGATGCCTTCCCCTCGTGCCTATGCTGCCTAGCCTTTACAAAAAGATCAGTGGAAGTACCTTTTTTTAATCCTCTCTGGGGTGGTATCGTGATCCACAAGCTCAACATCTCCTGTGTCAGAGACCTGCTGCTGCAGGGGAGAGGGCAGCAACAATGGATAAGCAATGAAAGTGTCATGGCTTTAATAAATCAGAGCAACTGTCAAGCGTTTCCTGGTACAGGAGAGCTGGCGCTTGTGGACCATGTGTCCACATCAGAGGGAATTAAGAAAAGGTATTTCCACAGATCTTTTTTGTAATGGTTAGTCAGCATAGGTACTAGGAGTTTGAATTTACTTCCAGTTTAAATCCAGTCACCGGCCCTCATAATCTCCATCTAGTGGCCATAATGTGGTATTTTCTTTAAATGCCTCTATCAGGAAAAAAAAACTTATGACCACTAGATGGAGCTGATGGTCATAGGAAATACATATATTAGACACAGTACAGGTATTATTTGTGATGGCTGTGCAAATGTATTTTTTTTTTAAATAATTATCCCCCTTAGTATTCCTTAATAGTTCCAATGGAATGTCAAAAACAAATATCTGCTAGTCTCCTGACCAGAGTATTGCACAAAATCCATCCAATCAATAGGTCTGAGGGGTATGTTGTAAATTTGTTGGAGTATATATAGTTATTATGCCCTGCGGCATGTTGTATTATATATTTATATATAAATATCTATCTTTATGCACAGGCATAGGAACTTTTTCAAGTATAGATGGAAATATTATCAGTAACTCTTTTATCCAATGCATATAACGTAACTAGCTTTATTTTGGGTATAGTTTTCCTCTATGGTCATCAGCCTTAAGGGGTATTAAACTAGTGTCTGCAGAGATGGATAACGGCAGAATGCGGCTCTAGACTGGGCAACCCTTTCCCTTGACATTATTAAATTGAAAGTAACTTTTCTTTTCTCTTGTACCTACAGGTAAGTCTATAATAAGGGTTTACCTGAAAATACAGGGCCAGATTCACAGAAAAAGTATGCCGGAGTATCTGCTGATACTCCGGCGTACTTTCAAATTTGCCGCGTCATATCTTTATTTGTCATTCACAAACAAAGATACGACGGCTTTTGGCTAAGATCCGACAGGCGGCCGCTGGGTGGAGTTTGCGTCGTTTTTCAGCGTCGGGTATGCAAATTAGCTGATTTCGGCGATCCATGAAGGTACGCGCGTTCGTCGCATTCTCTTACGTCGGTTTTTCGCGTCGTAAAGTTAAGAGTGCTATTTACATGGGGTAAAATTACTCCTCCATGTTAAAGTATGGCCGTCGTTCCCGCGTCAAATTAAATTTTTAATTTTTTTTTGCGTAAGACGTCCGGGAATACGAAATTACGTTACGCACGTCGCCGTAATTTCGCGCAAAGCGGAGCATGCACAGAACGTTCGGCACGGGAGCACGCCTAATTTAAATGGTACACGCCCCATTTGAATTACACCGCCGCAAGTTTACAGGTAAGTGCTTTGTGAATCAAGCACTTACGCTGAAAACTTGCGGCGGTGTAACATAAAGGGGATACGTTACGCCGCCGCGTGGCTACGTGAATCTGGCCCACAGTGAATATTTCTTAAACTTGCATTGTTTAGGAGATAATCACACGGCATGCAGCCTGTGACATTACCGGCGCATGTGCTCCGAAGGCGCACCATACCTTCAGAGCTCCGTGCCACGGCCGTTATTCTGCCGTGCATGTGCGGGAGTGACGTCGCGGTTTGGTCACTGAGACAGTTGGAGCACGTGAACCCAGAAGGAAGATCAGGTGAAGATGGAAGCCCTGTCAGCAATTTTGGAGTGAATGGACTTTCCCGAATAAAAACTAGATATGAACAATTTGTTTAGTCATAAATCAAACTTCGGACCAAATTTTCTATATTCAGACATTTGGACGTATCCGAATTTCCGAATCACAATAGTAGCGAATTTCAACAAATCCAAAACAAATTATAATGAAATGAATTATCTGAATTTGAAAATTAATTTGAAAATTAATTCAAATTCAAAATGGAAAAATATTGCAATAAATACAGTAAGATATAAAAGTGAAATAAGATGATGATTCCTACTTAAAGGGTCACTAAAGGATTTTTTTTTGTTAAATAGCTTCCTTTACGTTACTGCAGTCCTGGTTTCATGTCCTCATTGTTCGTTTTTGCTTTGATGTTGCTGTAAATCCTCTCTGTTCTGGACACTTCCTGGTTGTCTGTTTCCTGATCACCACAGTACTGGGAGATTTCTCACGGTGGTGACTAATCAAGGAGGTGTGATTACTGTGTGTAAAACGAAACTGGATTGGTGCTGAGGAGTTTTAGACAAAGTATCACTGCTCTCTATTGGCTCACTGCCCTCTATTGGCTCTCTGTACATCAGAGAACCAGGAAACAACAGCAAAAACGAAACTAAACTGCAGGTACATTATATGATTGATTTTTATCTATTTTTAATCATTTTTAAAAAGGAATCAGTTAACTATTATGTCTCTATACCCTGTAAACAGTCATTTCAGCTAAACATTTTTTTCCTTTAGTGACCCTTTAAGCTGCTTTATAGAACTAAATAGAATAGAAAAAAACAGAATAGTATAGTATAGGAAAGAATGAAATAGACTAGAAAAAAACAGAATGGGATTGGATAGAATAGAAGATAAAGTAATGGATAAGAATAAAATAAATCAAAATAGAATAAAACAGAACAGCATAGGATAGAATAGAATAAAACAGAATATAAATAGAATAATATAGAATACAATAGAATAGAATGAAATAGAAAATAAAAGAATAGATTAGTAAAATAAAATAAAAGAACAGAATGGAAAATAATAGACTAGAATGGAATATAGAAGAATAGACTAGAATAGAGAAGAAACAAATTTGATAGAATAAAATAGAACAAATATAGCCATCTTCTTAAATTAAAATTTCAAAATGATTTGAAAATAACGTATACATACAAAATGAATTCTGAAAACAAATCATTCTAGCATAACTAATATGACCAAATGAAATGATTAACTTACTGAATGGATCCGAATCAAAATTCATCCTTTGAATTTTCTTGTCACTGTGGTCGAACGAGCTCTGGGTTGATCCTACTATTGATAAGCAAAATGAACGATCGTTAAAAAAAAAATGTTGAAGGAGACTCTTCTACAGGATGACCAGCATTACAGTAGATTGGTCTAGAGCCAAACCAGTCTTCTAGCACCCATGGGCAGCGCTCAGATTGGACCTAGACTCAGACAGCTTTATCTTTAGGCTGGGTTCACACCATTCCGAATCCAATTCCAATTCCCAATAGCAGGAGATTTCGACCAGCTCTCTATGGAGCCGGTTCAAATATCTCTGCAGCAGGTCCGGTACATTTTTCAGAAAAACGATGTACGTCTTTTGGTCCGTTTCAGGTGCGAATTCAGCCCCAAATTTGGGCTGAAATCAGACCTGAAATGGTGAACCGGGACGCACCGGACCCCTGTTGTGAGACGGATCCATCTTAGGTGTGAACCCAGCCTGAAACAGTGCAAAGTAAGTCAGTTGGGGATGATATAGCAATCACAGTGGACATTACGCTGTTTTACTTTTGCCAAGGGTTACTTTGATATCCATTCTGCCACACTGTAAGTACTAGGGATGTAGAATCTGCCTGGGTTCGGTTTTGGAAACAGTTTTGTAAATTTTGCTCGCAAAAACTTTCACAAACTTTGTAGCCCATTGAAGTTTATCAGGGCCAATCTTGTGTAGCCAGGTGCTGGGCTACAACAACAACATGTAGAAGGACACACTGCTTTGCTTTTGCTTTTATTGGCCTTTCTCCCTCTACTATGATATTAATGTTATGCTGCACCATCCTCCTCTGGCCAGCAGGGGGAGCACTAAAGCCAAGCAAGCCTATAGACTTCTATGCAGAGTACAGAGAATGCTGAAAGTTGTAGTTTGAGACAGAAGCCATATAATGGCTACACTACAATGGTTTAACTCCAGATCCCAATATGCACTGTGCAGTAGGAGCTATGGAGAGAGAATTTTTATTAAACTGCCCAGGAAGGTTCTTTCTCTTAGCACCAAGGAAGTTAGTGGGAGAGCTCCTCTGGCTATTTGACCTGCCAGCTGGAAACCATACCAGCAGAGATCCAAGCCGGAGACTGGGAGTGAGGACACCCGGGAGGGAGCACCGCCCACATCACAGCCCCTGCACCGCTGGAGCAGGGAGACTGGAGCATCTGCTTACACTCTGCTTTCCTCCAATGAATGGGTGCTCTGTTTTTTGCCTCGACCTTCTCAAGACAGATTGGGTTGCACCATAGGCAGTGGCATTGTTCTGTCCCTTTTAGCAATGGCAGTTCTGCATTCCCCTCTGTGTCCTCCTCTGTGTGCTCCTCTGGTCACCCCCACCCCCCTCTGGTCCCTCTCTGTATCCTCCTCCATGTGCTCCCTGGTCACCCCCTGTCCCCCCTCTGTATCCTACTCTGTGTGCTCTCCGGTCTCCCCCTGTCCCCCTCTGTGTCCTCCTCCGTATGCTCCTCCAGTCACCCCCTGTCCCCCCCTGGTCCCCCTCTGTGTCCTCCTCCGTATGCTCCTCCGGTCACCCCCTGTCCCCCTCTGGTCCTCCTCTGTGTCCTCCTCCATGTGCTCCTCTGTGTGGTCCTCTGGTTCCCCCGTGTCCTCCTCTGGTCCCCCTCTGTGCTCCTCAGCCCCCCTGTCCCAGATCTTTTAGGATGGAGAGCGGAGGAAGGAGCCGTTATATATGTCATTTACAGGCTCCTTCCCTTTCTGAATGGACAGAGTCACTGACTGTGTTTACGATGCTTCAGTTTTTATATGGAGAGGAGACGCTGCCTCCTCTCCATTCATTTTCAGTGCAGCTGAGGCTGCAGAGAAAGGAATTTGGGGAATCTGTGACCTTAGTCCCTTTCATTGTCTCTTAGGCCGCGTACACACGATCGGTAAAAACCGATGACAACGGACTGAAGGGCCCTTTCATCGGTCCAAACTGATCGTATGTGGGCCCCATCGGTCAGTTAACCTTCGGTCAAAAAAATGAGAACTTGCTTTAAAATTTAACCGATGGACTGATAACCGATAGGTCAAAACCGATGGTATGCAAAAGCATCGGTTAAAAATCCACGCATGCTCAGAATCAAGTTGACGCATGCTTGGAAGCATTGAACTTCGTTTTTTTCAGCACGTCGTTGTGTTTTACATCACCGCGTTCTGACACGATCGTTTCTTTAACCTATGGTGTGTAGGCACATCAGACCATCAGTCAGCTTCATCGGTTAACCGATGACAGCGGTCCTTCGGAGCGTTCCAATCGGATGGACTGATCGTGTGTACGCGGCCTAAGAGAAGATGTCGGGGTCTGCTTAGACAACTGACATCTCACCAAAGCCCCCAATAGTGTTGATAAAAAAAAAACACATTGTATTAAATAAATATTTAAAAGAAGAGATAATAAAAAAATAAAAAAACACTGACACGTCCCCCTCCCACCTCCCCAAAAAAATTAAATAAACTGAAAGCATTGTAAAAAATATATATAAATTGTAAAAAAAAAATGTAAAAAAAAAATTGTAAATAAAAAGCAAAAAAGAAAAAAACTGACACAGTCCACGCCTCTTCCCTCTTCAGTGCCCATTAGCGCCATCTATTAGTGTCCATCAGTTCTGCATATTAGTGCCACTGTCACATGACATTAAAAAAAAATATCGGTAATCGATATCGTCGAGTACTTGAGAATTTTTTTCGGGACTTGTACTCGTTCTTAAAAAAGGGGTATCTGTGCAACCCTAGTTGCAGCTATACTTTCACTTACACATCTTATCCTCACCCAGACTCACCCTGTTACTGGACAATTTCAAATACAATCAGTCAGAGGCGGCTCTAGGCTTTGTCAAAGCCTTAGGCAAAACTTGACATGGGGCCCCACTCACACCCATGATGGGAAAAATAATTCAAGGACAAGGGCTTCTTCCCCACAAAGTTGTGGGGGTCTGCCGGCAGGAGGCTTATCGAAATCTGGAAGTCCCCTTTAACAAGGTGGCCCCCAGATCCTGCTCTTTAATAACTAAGGGGCGGGGCCACCCAGTGACACCTGGTGAACCCGCCCCCTTGTGACATCATTGACTGAGGGCATGCTGATTCATTGACGTCACAAGGGTGGTGTCACCAATATTTACTGGTTGTTAGGGACACTGGCGGCCCCGCTCCTGAGTCAGGGCTCTTAAGGTCCCCTGTGCCTCAAAACTGGTGTAATGCATTGGGTAAGTTAGGCGACCACAAGGCCCCTGTGAGTGTGAGGCCTTAGGCGACCGCCTATATTTCCTAATTAAAGAGCCGCCTCTGCAATCAGTATACACTGTTATACTCATCACTCTTTTATTCTGCCCTCTCTTGCTACCAGCATGCTCTTGCACTGCAACACAGCTGATTGGCTTTTTGCTTCGAACAGGTACAGTAAGTCTTCCCAAATTTACTCCCTTTTATTTTACAAGTCACATGATTATGAGCTGAATACAGAGAAAAATCAATCATTGTTCACATTGTCAGGTGCAGCAGTGAAGGGGGTATCTGGAAGGGGACAGAGGAATGAAAGTTTCATGAAACAGAGCAGCCACTAGCACATGGGGCTCTGTAAGTTCTTCTGCTTAGTCCTTGGTGCTGATTTTTTTAAATAAATCAATAAATGTGATCTTTAAAAACTTGTTTGAAGCATGACTTTAAAACCAAAGGGGTCTTTTTTTACTTTCCTTGAGACTGTGACTTGTGGGAGTAGAAAATGTCCTGGTGTAAGTGGTCACCTCGGGCCAGATTCACAAAGGTTAGCGGATCTTTAGATCCGTGTAACCTATGTGAATTAAGATCCGCCCTCGCAAGTTTGTGAGGAAAGTGTCAAATTCACAAAACACTTACCTCCAAACTTGCGACGGCGGATCCTAACTCCCCCGGCGGAATTCTAATTCCGTGGCTGGGGGAGTGTACTATTTAAATCAGGCGCGCTCCCGCGCCGATTTAAATACGCATGCGCCGTCCGGGGAATTTCCCGGCGTGCATTGCTCCCACTGACGTCAATAGGACGTCAGTGGTTTCGATGCGTACGCAAACTACGTAGTTCCGTATTCGAGAACGACTTACGGAAACTACGTAAAAAAATACAAATCGACACGGGAACGACGGCCATACTTAACAATACTTACCCCTGCTTTTAGCATGGGTAAGTATACGACGGGTACCGCGCTATGGATACGACGTAAGAACACAGCGTCGGGTCCGCGTACGTTCGCGAATTTCGCGTATCTCGCTGATTTACATATTATTCAGTGTAAATCAGCGGGAACGCCCCCGGCGCCATTTTTAAATAAAAAAAAAGATCCGACAGTGTAACACAGTGTGACACTGTCGGATCTCAGCCCTATCTATGCGTATCTGATTCTATGAATCAGGTGCATAGATAGGACTAGTAAAAATCAGAGATACGATGGTGTATCTGAGATACACCGTCGTATCTCTTTTGTGAATCTGGCCCCTCAAGTTTGGTTAGTGGGAGGAAAAATAACCTAGGGCTTCTGGCAAGTACTAGAAGGAATAATGCCCCATTGTTGGTATCAATGGGAGCAGGGCTCAAAATTTTAAGTTCTGAGCTACTAGACAGGCCTTAAAGTGATTGTAAACGATCACCTTTTAAAACAACCCATTCAGTTTAAAATGCAAATGAAAGGAAAAATATTTTGTTTATAAAATATATAAAAAATATAATAAATACAGTTTTTCCCTTTTTTAAAATGCTCACATTCCTTCTGTTCCCAGCTGCATAAGAGCTGGGGGGAGAAGAAGCAGCAGCACACTGAGCTTCCCAGTGAATGGCTATGCAACAGGGGGCGTGTCAGGACAAGTCTAATCATTGGAGGATAGGACACTGAGTTCCCAGAATAGCTATAGAACTGTCCATGGTGTGCTCTCTTGCTTAGTGTGGCAGGAACACCAGATATTTCACACAAAGGAAGTGATACAAAGAGAGCAGGATACTTTCTCATACAAGTACATAGTACAGCAGACAGATATCAGAAATATGAAATGTTAGGGTAACAAATGCTTTAAGAGTTACTCACCACCAGTTGCCCTGCCCAACCCTTACCCTGCCCTGCCCCTAATTCCACCCCTAAATACGCCCTCGTAAATGATCTCATGAAATTACACTGTTAAATATTTTATGCAGAATTAAGTTACAAAAATAAATATTAACAACAACAACTTTATCAGTGCCCATCAGTGCAGCCTCACCAGTGCTCATCAATGCAGCCTATTAGAGCCTATGAGTGCCCATCAGTACAATCTCATCAATGCCCATTAATGCTGCTTATCAGTGCTCATCAATGAAGCCTCATCAGTGCTCATCGCTGCAGCCTATCAGTGTCCATCAATGCAACCTATCAGTGCACATCTGTGCCCATCAATGCAGCATATGAGTGCCCATCTGTGCCCATCAATGCCGCCTATCAGTGCCCATCTGTGCCCATCAATGAAGCCTATCTCTGCATGGGGGTCACAGGAAGAAATCGAGAGGAGAGCCGGCCTGATCACACAGCAAGGATCTCCCGCTGTAACACAGCTTGGATCTAAAAACGATGTCCGCTGTCAAACAAAGTCCTGTCTCCTGAACCGGCACCTATGATAGAAGTCACATTACTTCAATGTGTGCTGTCTACGATAGGATCGTCTACAATAGGATCGGGTCCAAGAGGCGGGATTACGTTTCACAGCAGCCATTGTTTCAGATCCAAGCGGTGTCACAGCGGGAGATCCCTGCTCTGTGTGATCCGACCGGCTCTCCTCTGTCTCTCTTCTCTCTTCCTAGTAGATTCCTGGCTGATTAGAAGGATTTCTAACCTTTTGGGGGCAACCCCCAACCCCCCTTAAATTTACCTGAGTCTGACCTCGATGCAGCGATGTGCACAAGATTAAAGGTTCCCCAAACTCTCCCTTCTAATTGGCTCAGACACAACAAATTGGCTCCCACTGCTGTCAATCATAGAGGGTGGGGGACGGGTGTGAGCCACACTCTGTGTGTCACGGGTTGATTTACTAAAACTGGAGAGTGCAAAATCTGGTGCAGCTCTGCACTGAAACCAATTAGCATTAAGGTTTTATTGTCAAAGCTTATTTGAACAAGCTGAAGTTAGAAGCTCCTTTAACATGCACAGCTGCACCAGATTTACACTCTCCAGTAAATCTACCCCACAGAGTGAGGCTCGGGAGCGAGCACACATGAGTGCCCCATAGCGTAGCTTGCTATGGGGGCACTCAGTAGGGGGGAGGAGCCAGGACCATTGGTCGGAGTCCAGAGAAGAGAAGGTTCAGGGCGGCTCTGTGCAAACCCATTGCACAGAGCAGGTATGACATGTTTGTTATTTAGAAGAAAAACTTGTTACGTTTAGTATCACTTTAACCACTTGCCGACCGCGCTATAGCAAAATGGTGGCTACAGCACAGTCGGTCAGTTCAGGGAGGGTGTTGTATAACGTCCTCCCATGATCAGACCCCCCCATGTGGCGTGCAACTGGTGCACTCTGTGATTGGGTGAAGAGCCAATCACAGCGGCTCTTTACCACATGATCAGCTGTGTTCAATTCAATCAGCTGATCACAATGTAAACACACTTGCTGGTTATTGGCATTCCTTTCCTCGCGCTGTCACATTAGAGGAGAGAAACAGTAACCGGTTAGTGCCCATCAGTGTTGCCAATCAGCTCCTCCTCATCAGTGCCAACTATCAGTGTCCATCAATGACGCCTATCAGTGCCTATCAGTGCTGCCTATTGGTGCTCATCAGTGCCACCTATTAGTGACCATTATTGCCTTTTCATCATGCACACTGGTGGTGTCTCATCAGTGCCCATCAGTGCTGCCTATTAGTGCCCATCAGTGCAGCCTTATCACTGCACACCAGTGAAGGATAAAAAGTACCTGTTTGTAAGAATTTTTCTACAATTTTTTGGTATTTTTTCATTTGTTTGGTCAAAAATAAAAAACTCAGTGGTGAATAAATACCACCAAAAGAAAGCTCTATTTGTGTGAAAAAAATGATAATAATTTTAAATGGGTACAGTGTTGCATGACCGCGCAATTGTCATTCAAAGTTAAAAAAAATTGGCTTGGGCTTGTCCCCTCATAATAAAAAATGGAGGTCACGGTTATTAACCTCCCTGGCGGTATGATTATGTCAGATTTTAGGTGCTGAAAGCGGTACCATTATTTTGAAAGGAAATTTAGCGTTTTACATTGTAGGCCTGTAATTCTTAGGAATAACTCACTTAGATCTGTCCAAACAAGAGTCTAGTAGACATCCCGGGTATGAAAAAGTTTGAAAAGCAAAATCATAAATTATAATATAATAAATAACTATAAATAATTATAACAAATAATAATATAATTCTAATAAAAATTATTCAATAATGTAATCAACTCAAAATCACTGAAATTTGCTCAGTTGCAGAATTGTTGCTGTCATTACTTTTATTTTTTTATGACGAATTTCCCCACAAATCGCTATCGCACAATTCTGCAAGTGATTATAATTTATTATCGCTATTTTCTAGCTGGTCTAAAACCATTTTGGACATAAAGGGACACTTTTGGTTGCTTTGGACAATCTACAGTTTGCAGGCAGAAAGAACAGTTTTTATTATATAAAATAACATGTAGGGCACTGGGCAGACCACTAGGGACAAGGGGGTGTGTATTTTTTACATACAGTACTGTAATCTGTAAGATTACAGTATACTGTATGTATTGTGTTTATTTACTTTTTTGAATTTGGCGCTGTTCTCCTCCCCCGTCGTTGCAACGTTGCAGGGAACGGAGCTCGGTGGCACACGGGGACACTGTGAATCGAGCGAGGAGACACCACTCGATCACACAGCGCGGCGGCATCGCAGGATCCAGGGACAAGGTATATAAACCATGCCTGTGGCTGCTGCGAGGCGATCCTGAGTCTGGCTCGGGGATACTGCTTTTGGTAATGAAATACCACCACGAGCCAGACTCGGGAATACCGCCAGGGGGGTTAAAAGATAAGAAATGGGAAATTGGGAACATATCACTTTAATATAACAGGTGGGAGGGTGGGGTGATTAGTTTTTTTTTTTTTCTTCTTCTTCTTTTTTTTTTTTTCACGGGGGATGAGAGGTATAGGGGAAGGCTGAGGTAGAAGAGAGAAAAATCAGGAGGATGTAGGATAGACCCATATAGCTGGATTCAGGTATGTCGGTGTAATTTTGAGGCGGCGTAGAGTATCGCATATACGCGCCGTAAGTCAGAGAGGCAAGTGCTGTATTCACAAAGCACTTGCCTCCTAAGTTACGGCGGCGTAGCGTAAATGGGCCGGCGTACGCGCGCCTAATTCAAATGATGAACAGGGGGGCGTGTTTTATGTTAATGACTAGTGACCCGATGTGATTGACGTTTTTAACGAACGGCGCATGCGCCGTTCGTGGACATATCCCAGTGTGCATTGCTCCAAAGTACGCCGCAAGGACGTATTGGTTTCGACGTGAACGTAAATTACGTCCAGCCCCATTCACGGACAACTTACGCAAACGATGTAAAATTTTCAAATTTCGACGCGGGAACGACGGCCATACTTAACATTGGCTAGGCCAGCTATTCGTTGACTAACTTTACGCCGGAAAAAGCCTTACGTAAACGACGTAAAAAAATGCGCACGTACGTTTCTGAATCGGCGTATCTAGCTCATTTGCATATTCTACGCCAAACTCAACGGAAGCGCCACATAGCGGCCAGCGTAAATATGCACCCTAATATACGACGGCGTAGGAGACTTACGCCGCTCGTATCTTAGCCTAATTTAAGCGTATCTGGTTTCCAGAATACGTTTAAATTTACGACGACGTAGATTCAGAGTTACAACGGCATATCTACTGATACGCCGGCGTAACTGTCTCTGAATCTAGCTAATATTGTTGTCATTGTTGTTATTGTAATGTTGTGTTTATTTTAAATGTGATATTTTTTATATGCTTATTGGAAATGTAATGAAAGCTATATTTGTGTATAAAAAATTGAATAAAACAAATTGAAAAACTATTCAACAAATGTCGTCTTGAGTATCTGAGCACTGACAGTGAGGCCACTTTATATACCGTAGATCATTTCATTTATGATTGATTGTTTTTTTTTTTTTTTCAATTAATACCTTTAGTTGATTGCAAAGTGTGAAACAATACCATGTTGTTTTGTATTTTGTATAATGAATCCCTCATACCTACATTAATCACAAATTACTACATGTATGGCTACTATTAGATGGATTTCAATTAAAATGTGTGATAAATTTTATATAATTACTGTGTTCCATTTGACCTAAACTAAAAATATATTCATTACGTCTGTAAATGCATAAAGGTTGCCTTATTTTTAAGGAAGCAAAGTAGACAACTGCCTTAGGAATGTCCTTATCTTCTGACTGTACAAAGCACAAGAAGAGTTTGGCAGTCAAAGAACAGTACTTGGCTGACTCCCTGCATATTTCTTCATCTCAAGGAAGTCTCCCATGTACCATTGTTACTGGCAACACCTATAAAGTGGCGCTTGATAAGACCGTGTCACCAGCCATCCCTCACTGCAAGGCAGTCTCCAAACAAGGCTTCCTGGGTGGTCGTACTGGGGGGAAGACAAATACATGCCAACTGCTAGGTTAGGAACAAAAGGAAAATGTAACCCTGAGTTCTAGGCCTGTTGGAAGCATTTGTTCCAGTCAAGATTTTGCATTTGTTCAGTCCTGGAATAATAAGTGATTGACACCTCCTTAGAATGTTCTTTAGCTCTAGGGGATAATCAGACTAGGGTCTTTGTTGTTAGGGCTTTTCAATGGTTTCAATGGGAATTAAACTACTATCGACTCTAGCCTGAATCTCCTGCAGCACAGTCCATACAAATGTATTAGTTATGTCTTTTTAAATGAGATTAAATTGAAATGACTTTTATCCCTTCCTCCCCTAGTTTTTACGAGGTTCCTTTTCCCTCGGTATGGCTTATTCATGGAGAATTTCAAGTGTTCTTTCTCTTATATGTCTTCTCTCCACCAAAGGTAAGAGAAGGCCAGCCGTGTAGACATACCCTGAAGTCAGGAGTGAGAAAGACTTCCTAAGTAGGACACCTGGATGTCCAGGACACACCACACTGAGGAGAACAAGCGTTTAGAAATCCCCTTCAATTACTGCAATGAAAAGAAAAGAGCAACTGAATAGAGAGTCTAGTGGCTTTTACGAGTTCAACAATATACAGTCTTAAGGGAAAAAAATGTGATGGTGTTATCCAAGTAGACCTATGTTCGGTATGGGTTATTTCTCTGTCACTCAACTGCACAACCGGGAATAACTCCTACAACATGCAAATGATCATCAATAATAGTACTCAGAGGAATGGAGGGACAGGTGATTCCCCATCACACAGTTACATGACTGGGAATTTTTCTGGGATATACCAAAACTGTGATTTTTGATTTTTTTTTATTGCAAGGAAACATTAACCACTTCATTACTGGGCACTTAAACCCCCTTCGGGCCCAGACCAATTTTCAGCTTTCAGCGCTGACGCATTTTAAATGACAATTGCGCGGTCATACAACACTGTACCCAAATTATGGGCCGGATTCATAAAAGAGATACGACGGCGTATCTCCTGTTACGCCGTCGTATCTCTGAGATACGATTGTCGTATCTATGCGCCTGATTCATAGAATCAGGTTACGCATAGATATCCCTAAGATCCGACAGGTGTAAGTGACTTACACCGTCGGATCTTAGGCTGCAATTCTAGGCCGGCCGCTAGGTGGCGATTCTATTGCGGTCGGCGTAGAATATGCAAATGACTAGTTACGCCGATTCACGAACGTACACTTTGCCCGTCGCTGTAAATTTGCGTTGTTTCCGTAGAGATACGCGGCGTAAAACCAAACTTGCCCTCTAGGTGGTCTAGCCAATGTTAAGTATGGCCGTCGTTCCCGCGTCGAAATTTGAAATTTCACGTCGTTTGCGTAAGTCGTCCGTGAATGGCGCTGCAACGTCATTTAGCGCAATGCACGTCGGGAAATTTTAGGGACGGAACATGCGCAGTACGTTCGGCGCGGGAATGCGCCTAATTTGAATGGTCCCCGCCCCTTAACCTCTTCCCCACCGGCGTATAGTCATATGATGTCCTGGCATTCCCTGAAGTGTGGAGAGCGCGCATGCGCACTTGCCGCATCACTGGGGACCCGATGCGTGTGCCCGGCGGCCACGATGTCCCCCGGGCACCCGCGATTCCCCGTCACAGAGCAGGGACGTGGATCTCTGGGTGTAAACACAGAGATCCACATCCTGTCAGGGAGAGGAGACTGATGATGTGTGTACATAGGGACACCGATCGGTCACCTCCCCCAGTCAGTCTCTTCCCCCCACAGTTAGAATTACTACCTAGGGAACACATTTAGCCCCTTGATTGGCCCCTAGTGTTAACCCCTTCCCTTCCAGTCACATTTATACAGTAATCAAGTGCATATTTATAGCACTGTTCGCTGTATAAATGTGAATGGTCCGAAAATAGTGTCAAAAGTGTCTGATCTGTCCTCACAATATCGCAGTCCTGACAAAAATCGCAGGTCTTTTTTAGTAAAAAAATAATAATAAAAATGTCATAATTCTATCCCCTATTTTGTAGACGCTATAACTTTTGCGCAATCCAATCAATATACGCTTATTGCGGGTTTTACCAAAAATACATATCGGCCTAAAGTGAGGATTTTTTTTTTTTAAATTCGGATATTTATTATAGCAAAAAGTAATAAATATTGTGTTTTTTTCCCAAAAATTTCACTCTTTTTTTGTTTATAGCGCAAAAAATAAAAATCGCAGAGGTGATCAAATACCACCAAAAGAAAGCTCTACTTGTGGGGAAAAAAATTATCAAAATTTATTTGGGTACAATGTCGTATGACTGCACAATTCTCATTCAAAGTGTGACAGCGCTGAAAGCTGAAAATTTGGCCTGGACAGGAAGGGGGTGAAAATGTCCGGTATGGAAGTGGTTAACCGACAATTGTGCAGCTGTGCGATGCTGTACCCAAATAAAATAGATGTCCCTTTTCCCAGAAATAGAGCGTCTTATGGTAGTATTTGATCACCTCTGCAGGGGTTTTTTTTTTGCACTATAAACAAAAAAAGGCTGACAATTTTGAAAAAATAAATATATATATTTTTTTACTTTCTGCTACAAAACATATCCAATAAAAACATTTACACAGTCACATTTCTACAGAAATTTAGGCCAATGTGTATTCTGCTGCATATTTTTGGTTAAAAAAATCCCAATAGGTTTATATTGATTGGTTTGCGCAAAAGGTAAAGCATCTACAAATTATGGGATTTTTTTATGGATTTTTTTTTTTCACTAGTATTGGTGGCAATCAGTGACTTATAGTGAGACTGCGATACTGTGGTGGACAAATTGGACACTGAGTGACACTTTTGACATTTGACATTATTACAGTTAACAGCGCTCAAAATATGCACTGTCACTGTACTAATGACACTGGCTGGGAAGGGGTTAACATCAGGGGAGATCAAAGGGTTAAATGTGTGCCTAAAATGTGCTTACTAACCGTGGGGGAGGTGGTTGTACTATGAAAAGGCAGGGATCCGTGTTCCTGATTTGCAGAAACACAAGATCCCTACCTTCCCTACTGACAGAATGGCGATCTGCCTTGTTTAAATAGGCAGATCGCCATTCTGTTTCTGTCTTGAATGATCGGTGGGTCCTGGCGGACATCGAGTCTGCGGAGGCGCTGATTGGCTCTTGCTGTGTCCAATCATAGTAGAAGCAGGTTCGCCGGCGGCGTGCGTGCGTGCCCCCGACCCGGAAGTGCACGATCATGTACAGGTACGTGATCCTGCACAGCAGAGACACCTTGCCAATGTATATAAACAGTATACGGTCGGCAAGTGGTTAGTATTTGGAACATACATATGTGGAGTTTTAGACTTGCACAAGATTAGTTGCACAGAAGAAATTTAATTATTTTTTACTGTTTTTATATATTTATTTATTAGTTATATTTATGAATTAATCAGCAAGCGCCATTACCCCCACCCCCCTTTTTACAATCATTTATTTTAGTGTGTGAACACTTTCTTTGTCGTGGCAGCTGCTTTATGTGAGGCTAGGATTAGTTGTTACCCATATTGGTGTGCGAATTAGTAACCCCCATTTCTAAATTATTATTAACATTATTATCA
The DNA here is from genome assembly GCF_905171775.1 of Rana temporaria. Classification (NCBI taxonomy): domain Eukaryota; kingdom Metazoa; phylum Chordata; class Amphibia; order Anura; family Ranidae; genus Rana; species Rana temporaria. Next base: position 43,631,538 of record NC_053501.1, read on the forward strand.
TCATATATAAGCAGAACTCCACCAAAAAAAAAAAAGAACAGGAAAAAAACAATTAGCCAAACTAACACCATTTGTTGCAATATTCACCTTTAATCCAGAGATTTCATTACATTTCCTGTCACTAGAGGTCCTCAGTCTGATGGTTAGTATCATTCAACCCACTTCCTCTGAGCCCAGGTTATCCCAGACTTGGCCCAGCTCGACAGACAGTCTTGCCTTCTTGTGCGGCTTCTTTCTCTCACACTCCAGACATGTTGCAAGAGGTTGAAGCCTGGTAAAATGAAGATACCTATACTGCTTGCATTATAATAAATATATTTATTGATGTATTCTCTAATTAATTTGTGTGTTTTACACCGGTCCGTACTTCATTTTTAATATCATTAGTGGTATTACAGAAACAACTTTTTATGTAGCAATACATTTTATTACAGTTATTCTAAAAACCAGGAAGAAATTAACAGCATTTCAGTAGATGGGATAAAATCTGGGTTATGTTTCTTGCACATTAAAGCTGAAAATGATGTCACATTCCAATAGTGGATCAAATCTGGACGGTAAACGTAAAATCGTTCTTATAGGTGACTTTCTCAAGTCCTTTAATCTAGCTGACATCCTGTGCCCATAAATACAAGCAGACCTTGGTAATGGGTCCACTTAGCCACTCAAGAGCTCTCCAGTATTAAATATTTGCTCTAGCTCTTAGGGAGATTTTCCTTCAGCCCTTTAAACCTTGCAGAGAAATCAGCTGAAACAACTAACTATCCGGAAAGCTTTATCTGCACTTCTCCTGTGAAATTCTTTTTGCAGTGCTAATTTGTTTGAATTTTTATAGGTCAGAGAAAATCTTTTAAAATAACATGTTATTTGTTTTAGAATTTTCTTTATAATATACTGTATTATTTTATTATACTGTAATATATTATATTATTTTTCTTTATAATATATTGTATTATTTTATTATACTGTAATATATTATATTATTTTTCTTTATAATATATTGTATTATTTTATTATACTGTATTATATTATTTTTCTTTATAATATATTGTATTATTTTATTATACAGTATTATATTATATTATTTTTCTTTATAATATATTGTATTATTTTCTTATACTGTATTATATTATATTATTTTTCCTTATAATATATTTACCTTATTACATTATAGAGTATTATACTAAATTATAATATTTATTTATCTTTATAATATATTATATTTATGAAGAATTAAGAAATAAATTGTTTTAAAAACATTATGACGAGATTTCCTATATTGGATTTGATCTCTGATTACATGACGGGCCGGCACATCCACTCTTTTATTTCGTTTTCCAAATACTTCTTGTGGAGCAATGTTGTGTTTTTCCAGCTTTTTCCTAGTCTTTTATCAGATTATATACATTTTCTATATAGTATTTGCTGTACTCAGTGATTATATTTATATTTTTTCATAGCGAAGACAATGTAAAAGGGGTGATAATTACCATCAACCCATTTTATTTAATGTTTCATCAATTTTGTGTTAATTGTCTGTTAAAGGTTAGTGCACTTTTAGACATCATTTTCTAATTAAGAAGAACTTAGAAGAACTCTGTCACAATACCTGTGTGAGAAAGCACTAATAGAGCCTGCCATTCCCAACTCATGTATTGCATATTGTTTTGTGATCAGCAGCTTAGCAAACAAGTACCGTGGGACCTTGCTTAATGAGTAACGCGGTTAACAAGCGTTTTGAAAGACAAGCAACTTTTTTTTTTAAAACCCGACTCGGTTTGCGAGTGTTGTCTCGCAAAACTAGCAGAATTCAAGCCAATAGGCTGTGCAGTACCGTATTTGGCCAGAGGTGCGGGGGCACGGTGACACTCGGAACGGTTCGGAAATACTCAGAAATACTCAGAAACCCTTGCAAATACTCCGTTCCCGAGTGTTTCCAAGGGTTTTACGAGTTCAGCCAAGCTGTCCCCGACAATTTCCGAGGCTCTCCAGCACCCTCCACCTCTGGCCACATCCGGTATTGCATACAATGGAAGTCAATGCGGAACAAATTATAATTTTTTCCATTGACTTCTATGGGGAAACTCGCTTTGATATGTGAGTTCTTTGGATTACAAGCATTCTCCTGGAATGGATTATGCTCATAATCCAAGGTTCCACTGTATAGCATTTGCCTTCCAGAACTCATGGTACATTCTTCTATCTGGGCCTCTCATGTTGTATGGCATATTTTTATGACTAATACGTTTATATTTTTTTATTTATTTTTTATAATTCACTTTATACTGAAAGTACATTTAAATAGCCATAAAGAGAAAATCAGCAGCTGCCTGGAATCCTTCCTCAAGAAACATTGTAGAAAGCAACATTAAATAGGATACCTATTTCAGGCAGAACTATAGCCAAATAAAAAAACAATAACCCTTAAAAGCAGTGATTTTAATCATGCTTAAAGTGAAACAATAAAAGTGAAATATTCCTTAAAATGTTATACCTGGGGTGTGTGTATAGTTTGCCTGTAAAGTAGCGCATGTTTCCCGTATTTAGAACTGTCACAAAATGTAATTTCTAAAGGAAAAAAAGTAATTTAAAACTACTCGCGGCTATTCATGAATTGTCAGGTCCCGGCAATACAGGTCAAAGTCATTGAAATAAACAGCAGGGGTCCCCCCACCCCAGTCCATTACCAGGCCCTTCAGGTCTGGTATGGATATTAAGGGGAACTCCGCGCCATTTAAAAAAAATGGCGTGGGGTTCCCTGCAAAAATCCATACCAGACCCTTCAGGTCTGGTATGGATTTTGAGGGGAACCCTGCACCAGACCCTTTTGCGAGTACGCAACCTGGCAGGCCACAGGAAAAGAGGGGGGACAAGGGAGCGCCCCCCCTCCTGAACCGTACCAGGCAACATGCCCTCAACATGGCGAGGATGTCCCTATCCTTGACGCCTTGCCCGGTGGTTGTGGGGGTCTGAGGGTGGGGGGCTTATTGAAATCTGGAAGCCCCCTTTAACAAAGGGGACCCCCAGATTCCGACCCCCCCTATGTGAATTGGTAAGGGGTACATTGTACCCCTGCAGCAGACATGCAAAGGTCTGCACCAGGGAACACAAGCCGGCGTATTTTACGTTGGACGTGTCTGGCTGGGCGTAGGTTACGTACACGCCGTGATCAGAACTCGAAGAAGAACCCAGACCAATGGCGTCTGTCTCTTAAATACCCTCCCCCCCCAGCATGCACAGCGAGGAAAACCCCTCCTGATAGGCTGCTGGGGAAAAGCCCCCAAAACCTCGACTCCACTGCTGCCACCTGTCGTCCTGGAGTGGGAACAGCACCCCAGAAACGACAGAATTAGCCTACAGTCAGCCAAGCTGAGACAGAGATCCAAATTTTAACAAATCAGCTGAGCCAGAGCCAATAAACTCTCTGACCCCCTCTAAATTTAACTCAGCACCGGTACTTAGAAGTAACCAGGTGCTACATATTTAGTTACTGTGACTGTGTATTTTGACCTTACGGAGCTAAATTATCTAATTACGGCTTTGAACCACATATACTTTTCGGCCTGTAGAGGGAGTTTTGTATTCTCTCTGCCGTATAAGTCCACTTTTGGATCATTCTGATGTGTTGGTCTGGCCGTCCTTATGGTTAATACCTAGTGCCAGACCTCGTTTTTATAACGAGGCTTGGATATATACATCCATACATCCATTGGCCTTGTTTCCAAGCCTCGTTTTTATAGCAAGGCTTGGATGTGTGCCAGGCTTCGTTTTCATAACGAGGCTTTGATATGTACATCGATACATCTATTGGTCCTGTTGCCAAGCCTCGTCTTCATAACAGTATCACGCTATGTGAGTTATTTTCAATATTTCTTGCATGGCATGTGGTTACCGAGCCTCTACGAAGTTATCATTAACACTGTGATTTGAGATCATCAAGTCGATTAGCCGTTTGGATCCAGGACCAGCTGTTTAGATCAGGGTGATCGATACAAGCCTTGGTGACTTGGGCGGTGCATACCTTCCCTAGTCATTTGGATTTGGTAAGCCCCCTTTTCTACCATTGGTCATGGCACTTCTGTCAAGCTGTTGTTCCATCTTCAAGATCTCCTTATGGCCATCTTTATCCACATTTATTTGGACTCTAGTCACTTCATGTACTTTCTTGTGGTGAAGTCACCCTTATTTCCATTAGTTTGGATTCAAGTCACTTCATGCACTTTTTTAATTCATTGTTATTCTTTGCAAGCCTTTACCAGAAGCTGTTATAGGGTGGGCCAACTCAATATTGAACCCTACGGACTATGGCATGCCATTAAAGTTCAGCGTGTAAAGCCTGGTGTCCCAATACATTTGACAATATAGTGTATATATATATATGAACATGCACATATTTTATCAAATCAGTCAAAGATGTTTTATACATATTCAAGTACTTCTGCATTAAACATTTTGATATCAGCTAAGCATTTTACCTATTTCCTGTTTCCTTCACACATCTCTTAACCTTAATCAGATATCAAGATAAATACTTTTCAAGTCCAGTTCTTGATTGTTGGGAACTTGCCAGGTGCTAGAAAGCTAAGACAAGTGTCTACGTATAGTAAAAAAGGAAAAAAAGCAATGAATTCATCCTTGTTGTAGTTGGAGTATTTAAAAAATGTGTTTGAACCAGGAAAAATTAAGATGCAGCAGCAGATAAATTGTAGACTATATACTGTACATCTATAATTTTATTAATTAATCAAGGTTAAAAAAAAAATATATATATAATTAAAGATGAATTCTAGGTATGGCAATTATTATTACATAATTACATTGTTCCAGCTTGTGCCATACCTGTGGGAGTCCTGTGGTAGTATTAAATCCCTAGAGTAGGTACCACAAATACCTGTACATTGATTCCCACTAGCTTGCAGGTCCTGTCCGAGTGGCTGCCCTGCTGCATTCTGAACATGAGAGGTTGCTTGCTCTGCACGGTCCTTCCAATTTCTCAGTGAATGCAAAGCATATTCTGATTGGATGAGTGGAAGAGGTGGGACAGTGACACCACAATCTCCACCTTATCCAATCAGAGCACACTATTGATTAGTTAAGAAAATGGAAAGTGTTCTCTGAATAGAGCCTCTGCCGAGTAAGTGACCTCCTATGTTTATTAAACAGCAGTGCATGAGAACCAAATTCTAGTCGAGAGCCCAGATTCTCAAAAGAGATACGACGGCGCATCCCCAGATACGCCGTCGTATCTCTGCCTAGCGCCGTCGTATCTATGCGACTGATTCTTAGAATCAGTTACGCATAGATATTCATTAGATCTGACAGGCGTAAGTCTCTTACGCCGTCGGATCTTAACTGCAATTTTTTTTTGCCCGCTAGGTGGCGCTTCCGTCGATTTCCCCATCGAGTATGCAAATTAGCTAGATACGCGAATTCCCGAACGTACGCGCGGCCGACGCAGTAAAGTTACGACAATTACGTTAGGCTTTTCCCGGAGTAAAGTTGCCCCGGGGTCTATGAGGCGCAGCCAATGTTAAGTATGGCCGTCGTTCCCGCGTCGAAAATTTAAAAATGTACGTCGTTTGTGTAAGTCGTCCGTGAATGGGGCTGGACGTCATTTACGTCCACGTCAAAACCAATACGTCCTTGCGGCGTATTAGGAGCAATGCACACTGGGAGATTTCCACGTCAATCACGTCGGGTCACAGTTGATTAACATAAAACACGCCCCCCCTTCCACATTTGAATTAGGCGGGCTTACGGCGGACGATTTACGCTACGCCGCTGCAACTTACGGAGCAAGTGCTTTGAGAATACAGCACTTGCCCTTGTTAGTTGCGGCCGCGTAACGTAAATCAAATACGTTACGTCGCCGCGAAGATACGCCAGTCTACGAGAATCTGGCCCGAGATCACTATAATAATGGTGCAAACTACAATGATTTCAAGCTAACAAGGGAATCCCACTGGTATGCCACATAAATACTTACATTGGTCCAAGCTGGACCAATTTAAAGTGGTTCTAAAGGCAGAATGTTTTTACCTAACCTAAAAAAACATATTGGTGCAGTTCCCCTCCAGCCACCTCTTATACTTACCTGAGCCCCATCTCGATTCAGCAATGTGCATTAAAGCATATATTCCCAGGTCTCTCCCTGCTCATTGGCTCACACAGCAGCCAGAGCAATTGGCTACCACTGCTGTCAATCACAGCCAGTGAGCTAATGAGAAGATAGAAGGGAGCGGGGCCAAGCTCCGCTCTGCATGTGAATGGAAAATGTCTATTCACAGGAGCACATCTCGGAAATGAGCCTGCTCAAGCACCCCATAGCAAGGATTGCTGGCAGGGTACCCAAAAAGAAAAGGATCAGGGCTGCTCTGTGTAAAATCATTGCATGGAGTAGGTAAAAAAACATGTTTCTTGTTTTGTTTGTTCTTTATTATAACCTATAGAATCACTTTAACTATAATAAAATTGCCATACTTGGAATTCATATTTAGCCACTTCCGTACCGTAGGACGTCATATGACGTCCTGGATTTCCGTGGGGGATATCTGAATGATGCCTGCAGCTACAGGCATCATTTAGGTAACCTTTTTTTGCGATTCTGCGCACCATAAGAACAATCATAGCGGCCGCTAGATCATTCTTACAGGCGGCGGGAGGGGACATCCCCCCTCCCGCCGGCATCCGGTGCTTCTCCGGGCTCTCCCGTGCCATCAGAGGCCCGGAAGAATGAATCGGCCGCTGCCAAATGAAGAGCATAGAGATTTCCGGTGACCAGATGGTCACCGGTCATCTCTATGACCGTCAGAGGCCCGTGCGCGATGTTTTGACGTCACGCCTGGGTACCCGGAAGTAAACAAAGCCGCAATCGCGACTGAAAGCATGAGATCAGTGAATTTTTTTTCACAATCTCATGCTTTTGTTCTGCCCTAGGCCTGACTAAACTCGTGCACCCCCTAATTTAAATATGACCCACCCCTTCCTGTCAAGGCCACACCCCTTGCGGTTTAAGACCCACCCTGACATTTTCAAGTGGGGACACTAGTTCTGATGGCCGGGGGGGGGGGGGCAATGGATTCCCTTAATTTGCATAGATTTCCTCTCACTTCCTGTTTGGCTATGGGACATGAAGTGAAGGGAAATCTCTGCATGGGGCAGGGATGGTAAAAAATTAGAAGCGAATGCCAACCGCCCACATACTGGAAGCAGTGCGGCCGATTTATGGGGGCGCTAAACTAATTTGCCCAACAGTGTAGCGCAAGCCGGCAGGGACACTGTCCGTGCTGCCCCCCTGCAAAGTGCTGCCCTAGGCCTGGGCCTTGTTGGCCTAGGCCAGGATACAGCATTGCCTGTCACACACTATTCCTATTACAAGGGATGTTTACATTCCTTGTAATAGGAATAAAAGTGATAAAAATAAAAAAATAAAAAAAAGTGTAAAAAAAAAAATTAAGTAAAATAAAAAATAAAATATAATTTTTTTAAAACGCCCCTGTCCCCAGTAGCTCATACTCAGAAGTGAACGTGCATGTAAGCCCCGCCCACATATGTATACACCGTTCAAACCACACATGTGAGGTATCGTCTTGTGCGTTAGAGCGAGAGCAATAATTCTAGCACTGGACTTCCTCTGTAACTCTAAACTGGTAATCTGTAAAAAAAATTAGAGCGTCGCCTATGGAGATTTTTAAGTACCAAAGTTATATTTACCCGGTGTAACATCATCTTTCACATTATACAAAAAATTGGGCAATTTTTTAATTCATGAAAAAGGCGTTTGAAAAATGATTGCGCAAATAACGTGTGAGATAAAAAGTTGCAATGACCGCCACTTTATTCCCTAGGGTGTCTGCTAAAAAAATATATATAATGTTTGGGGGTTCCTATCGGAAAATCCGCTCGTCTATATGCAATTCCGACGTGCAAAAAAAAACAGGCATGCTCAGAATCAAGCAGAAGAGCCAAACTGCCAATTGAACTTCATTGATCTCGGCTCGTCGTACGTCTTGTACGTCACCGTGTTCTTGACGGTCGGAATTTCCGACAAGATTTGTGTGACCGCTGTATGCAACACAAGTTTGAGCCGACATTCCGTCGAAAAAAAATAAGTTTTCTTGTTGGAATTTCCGATCGTGTGTACGTGGCATATGTCTGTCAAAGCTCTAATTATTGCCGCAGTCTCTTTCTTAACTTAATATTGTAGAAAAAACATCTGCTTCCTTGCAGCTCTCTACAGAATCCTCAGAAAAACTGTAAATGAAGCAAAGAGTGCACTGGCATAGTGTAATGTCGCGTACACACGACCGTTTTTTTGGGATGTAAAAAAATTTAATATTTTTTTTATTTCATTAAAAACTATCGTGTGTGGGCTCCAGAGCATTTTTCACAACGTAAAAAATGGCCATTAAAAATTTAGAGCATGCTCTAAATTTTCACGTCGTTTTTAACGTCGTAAAAAATGGTTCTGGTAAAACTAGCTTTCGTAATGGAGATAGCACATTTATCACGCTTTAACAGACTGAAAAGCGCGAATCGTCTTTTACTAACATGAAATCAGCAAAAGCAGACCCAAGGGTGGCGCCATCCGAATGGAACTTCCCCTTTATAGTGCCGTCGTACGTGTTGTACGTCACCGCGCTTTGCTAGAGCATTTTTTTTTCACGATCGTGTGTAGGCAAAGCAGGCTTAACAATAATCGGGTTGAAAAAAACATTTTTTCTAGATCATTAAAAATGGTCGTGTGTACGCGGCATAAGTTCCTCAAAGACTCTATTTGAATAAAATAAACATATTGTACTCACAAAAGTGATAAAAAGGCACGCTTCTCACATAAGGAACATTTTATCAACCATCAAATGCACTCCTTGCTTTATTTGAAGACCATACTTTAATATACTGGCTAATGCATTTCAAGACAGCACCTATTCATCAGAGGCAACTTCCTCTGGTTGCTACATTGCTACTCCAGTGGTCTATACTAGCTTGTGGAACTGAGCAACTGCCCTCCAGCATTGTGAACACAGGAGGTTGTTTTGGCCAGATTCAGGTAGGGGCGCGCATCTTTAAGGCGGCGTAGCGTACCGTATTTACGATAGGCCGCCTTAAGTCAGAGAGGCAAGTACTGTATTCACAAAGTACTTGCCTCCTAACTTACGGCGGCGTAGCGTAAATGGGGCCGGTGTAAGCGCGCCTAATTGAAATGAGGATGATGGGGCGTGTTTTATGATAATAGGGGGTGACCCGACGTGATTGACGTTTTTTAGGAACGGCGCATGCGCCGTCCGTGTACATATCCCAGTGTGCATTGCTCCAAAGTACGCCGCAAGGACGTATTGGTTTCGACGTGAACGTAAATTACGTCCAGCCCTATTCAAGGACGACTTACGCAAACAACGTAAAATTGTCAAATTTTGACGCGGGGACGACGGCCATACTTAACATTGACTAGGCCAGCTATTTGATGGAATAACTTTACGCCGGAAAATGCCTTACGTAAACGGCGTATCTTTACTGCGACGGGCGCACGTACGTTCGTGAATCGGCGTATCTAGGCATTTACATATTCTACGCCGAACTCAACGGAAGTGCCACATAGCGGCCAGCCTAAATATTGCACCCTAAGATACGACGGCGCAGGCTGTCGTATCTTAGCTAGGTTTAAGACCCCATTCACACCTAAGCGACAAAACGCCCGACGCGGGACGCTTCTGTCGCTAGAGGGGAGAATTCCCATTGCCGTCTATGGAGATGGTTCACATCTCATAGACGCGCAACGCCTGTCGCCTGAAAAAAAGTCCCGGACCCTTTTTTTCACGCGACAGGCGCGTTTTCCCATAGACAGCAATGGGAATACTTTAGGAAAAAAAAAAAAATTGAAACATTTGTAATCGCGGCAAATCTGCCGCTACACGCGAACGCGGCTGTCGCTTAGGTGTGAATGCAGCCTAAGTGTATCTAAGTTTGAGAATACACTTAAACTTACGACGGCTCAGATTTCAAGTTACGTCGGTGTATCTACTGATACGCCGGCGTAACTATTTGTGAATCTGGCTATTTGTATTTTTCCATTGAATGTAAAGTATTCTCTGATTGAACGAGAAGAGATCATGATGTCACATCCTCTCCTCTCCACCTCATCCAATCAGAGAATGCTTTGTATTCATTGAGAAAATGCTAATTAATTACACATTTACAGGCTGGATCAACGTAACTATGTAAAAAGTTCCATACCTAAGTATCAGGATTTAGCTGGCTCTATTGCATTTGTTATCTGAAGAATCTGAGCTGTGTAGGTAATAATGGTTCACTGATACATTTCGGGGTTTATTCACTAAGGGAGTAATGAATGCTTTCTTCTGTTCAGAAACTTGCTCACCAGTGTTGGAGAGGTGCTTTTCTGGTTAAACCAGTGAGGGAGAAATGCCATAGGAGCCGATTAGTGCTCTCTCAAAGATCTTCTTGCTAGTGGATTGCCACCAGTGACAGGCTCTGGAGGGTTTATTTTCTGTGACTCTCAGACGATCGCACAACTTTGTAACTGCACAATTTTATGTACTTCTATATTTACTGGGCTGAGAGATTTTTGCCTTTTGCCAACATTACAAAATCAAAGGTATGCTTATGATTTAAGGAATGTAATCAAAGATAACTGATATGACAGCACACCGGTAGTGCAACATTTTTCAAAATAGTACAGCTAAAAGACTTATTTTCTTCTTTTCTACAGTATTACTTGTTTTTCATGGAAATCTTTATTGTGATACTCCATTCATTTTCTAATATAAGGATACACAAATGTCATGCACTACATGTTATAGTCTTTACAGGAATTCATTATTTTATTAATCTCTTTGATCCCATTTTTCTGTCTCTGTAGGATTTTGACTCCAGTTGGTTCATTTTGCATAAGGTCCGTAAACCTGTACGTTTTTTGTGTCGGTATCCCCATAGTGAGAATTCCCTTTTTCACTTAATTTCTTCCCAGACACAGAAGAGGAAATTACAAGAATTCTCTCAAATTAAATATGTGAATTCCCCTTTTGACCGTTCTCTCAAAAAGCCAAACATGCATGTTCAACAGATACATGTTACACACTGACCATACGAACTTTGTACAAGCCTAGGGTGCCCATCTGCATGCCTCACTGTGCCTCACTTTGCCTTACTGTGTCCATGTGCATGCCTCACTGTGTCCATGCCTCACTGTGCTCATGCCTCACTGTGTCCATGCCTCACTGTGTCCATGCCTCACTGTGCCCATGCCTCACTGTGTCCATGCCTCACTGTGCCCATGCCTCACTATGCCCATGCCTCACTGTGTCCATGACTAGACTGACGTTTAACATGTGAGTCTATAGAAGGGGTGCCCGGCTTTGAAAAATCGGTGCTCCCCAGCCGTAGGTCCCCCAGACAACAAACTTTACACACTTGTAGAGGAGAAATGTGGCTACATGTGTGCCAAGTTCTGGGTCCAGAGGACCTACGACCGGCCGGTACCTAGTCCCCAAACTCACTGGAGAAATGACAGTTTAACATGGGAGTCTATGGAAGGGGTGTCCGGCTTTGAAAAATCGGTGCTCCCCGGGCATAGGTCTCCCGGACAACAAACTTTGCACACTTGTAGAGGAAGAGTGGGTCTACATGTGTGGCCAGGTACCGGGTCCCCAAAGTCCAGGAGATCAGGTGCAAAAAGGTGACTCGAGTATAAGCCAAGGGGGGCATTTTCAGCACAAATAAATTTGCTGAAAAACTCGGCTTATACTCAAGTATATACTGTACGTAGTTCCAGGTTTAGTACCTAAGGGTACCTGCAGCTGGTCCCAAGATAGAAACTACAGCTTACAAGGATTTCCCAGCCCGCTTACCAGGCAGCCTGCAAAACAACAAACTTGACCCAGTCTTACAGTTCAAAAAAAGAGGCACTAATCAAAGCTGTCATAGTTGTGTACACAGAGAAGGTGGGCAACTTCAGCTGTTCATAAAAAAAAAGCAGTCAGAGAGTGTTTATAAAAAACACTTGCTGAGATGCTACAGAAATCTGTAGATTTAAGGGATGAACTTTTGCAGATGATGCCAGCAGTGGCGGAATTATCCGGGTCGCAACAGTCGCACTTGCGACTGGGCCCTGTAACTTCGCCACTGTATATATAAACAATTTCAATTTGTTTTCTATACATTGTTATACCTTTTCTCAATATTAAGAGCAGGTCTGTTCTTTTCTATTTTATTTCATTCAGAATAGCTGTTCTTAGTTCACCATCTTTATTTAATTCTCTTACTTAATACATTCCATCACATACATATTTGCATCTTTTATCTACATATCGTTTCCCATCTCACTCTTTTATTTCACAGAAACTTTATCATTTCCATTCACTGTACATCTAATTCCTCACTTCTCATGTTCATTCACATTATATTCCATTTCATTTTCTTTTAATTATTTTTCATATTTCATTTTCTTTTTTCTTTTTCATTTAATATATATATATATATATATATATATATATATATATATATATATATATATATATATATATATATATATATATATATATATATATACATATATATATATATATATATATACATATATATATATATATATATATATATATATATATATATATATATATATATATATATGTATATATATATATATATATACACATATATTCATACTATATATAAATACATATACTATTCATATACATTTTTATTTTTAATTCAGTTTTTATCTTTATTTTCATTAAAAAAAATATGCATATTTTTTTTTTTGCATAATTTTTTTTTTCATTCTTAATTTCACCTTCCTATTTTTCACTTTTCATTCATCTTTTATCATCTATCATTATCACTTTACACACACACTATTTAATTTATTCACATCCATCTCTATGTTTTCTCAATCATCACTTTCATTCCCTTTACATCACAGTCAGACTTCTCACAGTCAGAACAATTAACTGCACACACCTGATGTTTATACTGTATACTCCCCACACGCATGGGATCTTCATCCCCATGACTAAGCTCCGGAGGGGCGGAGAAAAACGCGTTTGAATCGCAAACCATGGCGGGAGACCAGGTTGAGGTTGCCTATCTCATTACCATCATAGGACACTGTGGATGTGCAGCACCTTGTAGTAACAGAAAGCAGTGCCGATCCTGACCTCCCTGGGGCCCTAAGCAAAATGACATGGGACATTAAAGTTGAGAAGCGGGGGGGCTGTTGAAAAATGTCATGTCACATTAAAGTGGAGTTCCACCCATAAATATATCATTACATCAGTAGTTTTAAAAAAATGTCATTAGTCCTTTACAAATTTTTTTTTTTTTTAGATGCCTTCAAAGTGTTGTTGCTAGGCAGAATAGTTAATCTTTCCACTTCCTGCACCTAGGTGCTTAATGCTTCCTAACCTACACCGCACAGACTCCTGGGAATGTAGTGGGTGTAACTTTCCAGGAGTCTGTGCACTCCCCAGTCTCAAAGAATCATGTGACTTGGACAGCACAGGTGCTGAAACCTGATCTGAAACTGCTTGTGCAGCACTGAGCATGTGCAAGGCTGAAATCCAGGAAGTCATACAGTCTGGCTTCATGATGCCCACACTTAAGATGGCCCCAGTCAATTTCTATTTTATAAAGTGTCCAAATGCTGTAACAACCTAACAAAACGGACCTTAGTTTACAGACTAACTTTACTAGAATACATTAAGCTTGTGTATTACAGGGGTATTTATATTTAAAAAGTGAAATTGTGGCCGGAACTCCGCTTTAAACATTAAAGTTAAGAAGCGGGGGTGTTCTGCTGTCGGAAATTACATCTTACATTAAAGTGAGAAGCTGACAGAAAGTAGCAGAAGATAGCTGAATGAGTAGTAACTATGTAAGCTGTGTCTTTCCCTGCCAAAGAAGGTTTTCATTGCTGGTGGTTGTGAATTCAAAGCTGATTGCTGCTTGTAGTAATTTATTGCACTTTCTTTGTCTACAGTCCTTATAATTAATGGCTATTTTCAGTAATTGTCAGCAATAAATTTGGGAGAGGACACAAATACTAATTAATTAAAGCCACACCCAAAACAAATTCTTTAGTTTTGGGTAGAACTTGATTAGGGACCCTTGTGTGTAAAGTTATTATTAACTGAGAACATTGTGCATATGCAGTGTAATTACTGTTCATGGTGCTGACAGTAGCATTGTTTTATTGTGCAATCTCCCTTATTCCTCTCTTGTCACTCATCAGAGTCACAACAGAAAAGAATCCCTGGAATTCATATAGACTAACGCAGACAAATTTTGTGAAAGTGTTTTGCGTGCGGTCTAAAAGTAACGCAGCGTGCGCCAAATTCATGTACCTGTCAAGAATTTGTATATTTGGCACACCACTTTTAGAATGCATGCAAGACACTTTCGCAAGACACAATCTCTGTGGTCCAAATAAAGTTGGTCTTAACAACTTCAGTTCCGGAAGGTTTTACCCCCCTCCTGACCAGGCCATTTTTTGCGTCACGGCACTGTATTGCTTTAACTGACCACTGTGCGAGGCTTTGCGCAAATATTTTTTTTAGAGCTTTCTTTTGGTGGTATTTTAAACACTTCTGCGGTTTTTATTTTTTGCGCTATAAAAGAAGGTGATCGAATACCACCAAAAGAAAGCTCTATTTGTGGGAAAAAAAGACGTCAATATTGTTTGGGTGCAACGTCGTACGACCGCGTAATTGTCAGTTAAAGAGACGCAGTGCCGTATCGCAAAAAGTGCTCTGGTCATGGTAGGGATAAATCCTTCCGAGGCTGAAGTGCTTACGGTAAATAGAAAAATGTGACCTGATTGAGATAACCAATTCAAACAAAATTGATCTTACATAGATGCATATATTATAGATATTAAAGGGTCACTAAAGGAATTTTTTTTTTTAGCTAAATAGCTTCCTTTACCTTGCTGCAGTCCTGGTTTCATGTCCTCATTGTTCGTTTTTGCTTTGATGTTGCTGTAAATCCTCTCTGTTCTGGACACTTCCTGGTTGCCTTTTTCCTGATAACCACAGTACTGGGAGATTTCTCACGGTGGTCACTAATCAAGGAGCTGTGTGTAAAACGAAACTGGATTGGTGCTGAGGAGTTTTAGACAAAGTATCACTGCTCTCTATTGGCTGACTGCCCTCTAGTGGCTCTCTGTACATCAGAGAACCAGCAAACAACAGCAAAAACGAAACTACACTGCAGGCACATTATATGATTGTTTTTTTATCTATTTTTAATCATTTTTAAAAGGAATCAGTTAACTATTATGTCTCTATGCCCTGTAAACAGTCATTTCAGCTAAAAAATGTTTTTCCTTTAGTGACCCTTTAAAGTCCAAATATGAAAAAAATATATGTGTCTAAAATAGAAAGGTGCAGAATTTGTCACCACATCCACAAACGTAAGAGCCTCAGACTACAAGTATCCTGAAGTGCCCCGGAAAATGTCAGGTGTGATGAAATGCGTAGAGCGAAGTCTGATGAAACTTCATTGCATAACCATAAGTCCATGGGAAGCCATTTTCTTACCAGTCAAAATTTATGTTTTAAAGTGCAATTGCGACATTATTAATGTGAGTGCATTACTTTTTTAAAATAAAGGATGTCTCAATGGTTTTACAATATGTTGGTCTTTTTACTTCTATTTCCTGTATGAGTACCGTATTTATCGGCGTATATCGCACACTATTTTCCCCTTAAAGTAAGGGGAAAATCGTGGTGTGCGCGATATACGCCGATAGCCGCTTCCCGCGCTCAGTTTGAAATCCTGCGCCGACATATACCGAGTGCAGTACACTCGGGTACATTCGGCCAGGCTCGGCTTCGCTCGTGCTCACGCATAAACGTCACAGAGCGTGAGCGCGAGCTAAGCCGAGCCTTGCCGAATGTACCCGAGTGTACTGCACTCGGTATATGTCGGCGGAGGCGTTCAAACTGAGCGCGGGAAGTGTGGACTCGACGTGAGGAGCGCGCTGGAGAAGCCGGGAGGACACCATCGAGGCCGCAGACGGACGCCGGACCGGACGATGGACGCTGGGAAGACACCAAAACTGTAAGTAATAAAATCATATAACTTTTTTTTTACAGGAATTTCGGGGGCAACATTAGGGGTGCGCGGGAGCGCGTTATACCGCGATAAATACGGTAATACTGATGGCGGGTTAGTAAAGGAGATACAGGTTCTGGATTGTTGCTGGTGATCAGAGTACAATTAAGATTCTGAGGATTATACATGAGGAGACTATCGTGGAACCTGTATATTGATGCACACCTTGACCTTTCTTTAGATAGAAGGTCATGGTATCTGGTAAGCCGGCACTGTGTTCTCTGGTGGAGGCCTTTTCCAGCTTTCTTCAGGATACCTGTATTCTGAGGCTCTTTGGATTTTATATGTAATATATTCATCTTTGTAAGATCAAATTGGTTTGAATTAGTTATCCCAATTAAGTCCCATTTTCTATTTGATATATTAAAATGAGTGCAGCATGTGTCTTTGGGGATTGGGATATGCAGGGGGGACTGAGGAAACTGATGCAAGAACGGCCTGTGATGTCACGGATCTGGGTCATTGGACAAACATGCGAATTGGACCTCTGCTAGAAGTAAATTTTACTAATTGGACCTCCATGAATTTTAATTCAATACCCCTGGCACAGAATGAGCAAATATGGCATTGATTTTGGTAATCTTCCCTAAATACTATAGCAATTATCATAATGCTTGGTAAATTAGTATTGCTCATACCCTAGGGTGGCTAGGGATGATTTTGTATAGTTTGTATCTGCCTTTAGATTGAATGCCTGTCAGTTTCCCTGGCATTCTTTGGGATCAACTGAACATCAATAGCTAGATTCAGGTAGGGGCGCACATCTTTAAGGCGGCGTAGCGTATCGTATTTACGCTACACCGCCTTAAGTCAGAGAGGCAAGTCCTGTTTTTACAAAGCACTTGCCTCCTAACTTACAGCGACGTAGTGTAAATGGGGCCGGCGTAAGCGCGCCTAATTCTAATGAGGATGGGGGGGCGTGTTTTATGTTAATGTTTGGTGACCTGACGTGATTGACGTTTTTTACGAACGGCGCATGCGCCGTCCGTGTACATATCCCAGTGTGCATTGCTCCAAAGTACGCCGCAAGGACGTATTGGTTTCGACGTGAACGTAAATTACGTCCAGCCCCATTCACGGACGACTTACGCAAACGACGTAAATTTTTCAAATTTCGACGCGGGAACGATGGCCATACTTAACATTGACTAGGCCAGCTATTTGTTCGACTAACTTTACGCCGGGAATCGTCTTATGTAAACGGCGTATCTTTACTGCGACAGGCGCACGTACGTTCGTGAATCGGCGTATCTAGGCACTTACATATTCTACGCCGAACTCAACGGAAGCGCCCCCTAGCGGCCAGCTGAAAAATTGCACCCTAAGATACGACGGCGCAGGCTGTCGTATCTTAGCTAGGTTTAAGTGTATCTCAGTTTGAGAATACACTTAAACTTACGACGGCGCAGATTCCGAGTTACGTCGGCGTATCTACTGATACGCCGGAGTAACTCTCTCTGAATCTGGCTACCAGTCTTGATATCCAAGGTTCACTTAATAATCAATGCAAAGAATGAAACAGATGTGTAAAGGGCATCCAATCCGATTAAAGTTTATTGCAGTCAGATCATTAAAAGAGTTAATTCATTTTTAAGCTCCTGCTGAGATTAGTATGGACGTCAGTGGTATGTGCAGGTTAACCATCCAATGTGGACATAGGTGTGCGCAGCCTATTGCATTAGGGTGTGCACCCCAAAGTTCAAACACACACTACCGATTGCTCACTGTGTTCATTGAGAAAGGGAAGGGATCAGCAAACTACATATTTACCAGCCCCTTCCCCCATTCATCCTAAAACATCCCCGAAGCATCATTGGCTGGGAGAGGAGAGGAGGGAAGCCAGCAGTGGTGCCGGGGTTAGGGGGGCTAGGGCAGTAGGAGGAATCATTGCTGCACAGGGTGATTAGGGTGTGCCTGGGCACACCTGGCACACCCTGTGCGCACGCCTATGAATGTGGATAAGGGACAATGATTTTTCCAGTGACAGTACAATGCTGACTTAGAAATGGGAGGAAATTATATTTCAGGGACCCTACACTGCTTAATCAGGGATAGGCGGAAATAATATTCCAGGGTTCCTATACTGAGTCAGGAACAGGAGGTAGAGATATTCCCAGGTATACTATAGAGTCATGGATGGGGGAAATGGGATGTAGGCAATAAGCAATACAATACAGTGGTGCTCAACAAGAAAAAAGCTCCAGAACAAAATATGAGCAAAGAAAAAAAATTGAAACTTATAAAAGTAGTACAAAAACACTTTGGAGGTTATTTACAAAATGCAAATCCACTTTGCACTACAAATGCAAACTACAAGTGCAAAGTGCACTTGAAATTGAACTGAAATTGCACTTGGAAGTTCAGTCGCTGTAAATCTGAGGGGTAGATCTGAAATGAGGGGAAGCTCTGCTTCATGTGCAACCTAAAATGCTGTTTTTTTATTTCCTTGCATGTCCCCCTCGGATCTACAGCAACTGTAGAGTGCAATTTCACTTGTAGTGCAAAGTGGATTTGCCTTTTGTAAATAACCCCCTTTATTTTTGGTCTTTGTCACAAAACCATTTTAACTTGTGTGATCAAGAAGACTAAACACCAAGGAATGGAAAGTTTAGCCTGAAGCTCCATCTAGTGGTGTCACAGAAAGTTATTACAGGTACTGGAAAACATATTCTTAGGTCAAACCCTGAAAGACTTTTGAGAGACAATGCAGATATATTTTTTTTTATTTTTTTTTGGCAATCACTTACACATATGTAGCCATATTCAGAGAGAGTTACGCTGGCGTATCAGTAGATACACAGTCGCAACTCTGAATCTACGCCGTCGTAAATTTAAGTGTATTCTCAAATTGAGATACACTTAAATGTAGCGAAGATACGACAGCCTGCGCCGTCGTATCTTAGCTGTCTAGTTCCGCCAGCCGCTAGGGGAGTGAATGCTGATTTACGCCTAGAATGCGTAAATCAGCGAGATACGCCGATTCACGAACGTACGCTTGCCGTCACAGTAAAGATACGCCGTTTCCGTAAAGCGTTTTCAGGCGTAAAGTTATTCCATCAAAAAGCTGGCCTAGCCAATGTTAAGTATGGACGTCGGTCCCGCGTCGAAATTTGAAAATTTGACATCGTTAGCGTAAGTTGTCCGTGAATGGGGCTGGACGTAATTTACGTTCACGTCGAAACCACTAAGTCCTTGCGGCATACTTTGGAGCATGCGCACTGGGATATGTCCACGGACGGCGTATGCGCCGTTCGTTAAAAACGTCAATCACGTCGGGTCACGATTCATTAACATAAAAAACACGCCCCCCTGTTCCTCATTTGAATTAGGCACGCTAAGGCCGGCACATTTACGCTACCGCGCCGTAACTTAGGACGCAAGTGCTTTGTGAATACAGTACTTGCCTCTCAAACTTAAGGCGGCGTAGCGTATATGCGATACGCTACGCCTGGCTAACGTTAGGCTCTCCTACCTGAATCTAGCTAATGATCTTTTACTACTATACTATCCCAGTGATTATTGTCAGGGATATTCAGGATTTTGACTAGGGCAGAGGAGTAACAATTCTACAGTACTGCTTTACCACAAAACGAAAACAGGTATATCAATAAAGAACCAGGAAAAAAAAAAAGTTCTTCAGATAAGTGTGGAATGTAGTCATACTGGCCATTCAGGTTTCATACATTATTTTCTGAGAAATTAAAAAAAAACATCTGTCTGGTACTGTGGATTTTTCACTTTTGTGGAGAACTTCCTTCTCTCAGCCATGAACTCTCCATGGACCTTTAGGTGAATTTTTCATGGTAAATACAGTGAAAAAAACGTATCTGTTTTTACCAATTTAGCTGACTGCCTTATTTTTTTTTCTCTGTTCTTCTGTCTCTGGCACATTGTCCCTTTTTTCATATTTAACCACTTCCATACAGGGCACTTATATACCTTCCCGCCCAGACCAATTTTTAGCTTTCAGCGCTGTTGCACTTTGGATGACAATTGCGCTGTCATGCTACACTGTACCCAAACTAAATTTTTATCATTTTGTACCCACAAATAGAGCTTTCTTTTGGTGGTATTTGATCACCTCTGCGATATTTATTTTCTGCAAAAAAAAATGACCGAAAATGTAGAAAAAAAAAGTTTTTTTTGTTTCTGTTATAAAACATTGTAAATAAGTACGTTTTCTCCTTCACTGATGGGCACTAATGGTACTGCACTGACGGGCACTGATAAGGCGGCACTGATGGGCACCGATGAGGTGGCACTGATGTGGTGGCATTGATGGGCACTAATATGCGGCACTGATGGGCGGCACGAATGGGCACTGATAGGCGGAACGGATAGGCGGCATGGATGGACTTTGATAGGCGACACGGATGGCCACGGATAGGTGGCACAGATGAGCACAGATAGGCAGCATGGATAGGTGGCACGGATGGGCACGGATAGGTGGCACGGATAGGCGGCACGGATGGGCACTGATAGGTGGCACGGATGGGCACTGATAGGCGGCCTGGATGGGCACTGATAGGTGGCATGGATGGGCACTGATAGGTGGCATGGATGGGCACTATCATATGTGTTGTACTAATGGATGCCAATCAGTGCCAAACAATGCCTGCCAATCAGTGATGCCCATTGTGGGCACTGATTGGCATCCATTGCGGCACTGATTGGCATCCATATGACGTCCACTCAGGATTCTACAACCACTTTGCCGACGTCAATATGTCATTGGCGGGTGGCAAGTGGTTAAAGAAATATCTATTTTTGTTATGTAGTCTACAAAGTGACTTTATTCCTTGCTGGTCAATGACTGGGCCACTTTTTGCGATTCGGCACTGCGTCGCTTTAACTGACAATTGTGCGGTCGTGCGATGTTGTACCCAAACAAAATGTTTTCTCCCCACAAATAGAGCTTTCTTTTGGTGGTATTTGATCACCTCCGCGGTTTTTATTGTTTGCGCTATAAACAAAAATAGAGGGACAATTTTGAAAAAAAATCTATATTTTTTGACTTTTTGCTATAATAAATATCCCCCAAAAATATATAAAAAAATATATTTTTTCCTCAGTTTAGGCTGATACGTATTCTTCTATATATTTTTGGTAGCGTTTATTGATTGGTTTGGCGCAAAAGTTATAGCATTTACAAAATAGGGGATAGTTTTGTGCCATTTTTATTATTAAATTATTATTATTTTTTTTACTAGTAATGGCGGCGATCTGTGACTGTGACTTTATATCGGACACTCGGACACTTTTGACACATTTTTGGGACTATTGTCATTTTTACAGCGATCAGTGCTATAAAAATGCACTGATTACTGTAAAAATGACACTGGCAGTGAAGGGGTTAACCACTAGGTCGCGCCTTAGGGGTGAAGTCAGTACTAGGGAGTGATTCTTACTGTTAGGGGGCGTGGCTACAAGTGACACGTCACTAATGACCGTTCCCGATCACAGAGACCGGTCATCAGTGACAGTGTCACTAGGCAGAATAGGGGAATGCCTTCGTTTCTGAATCGGCAGAACTCCTCATTTGCATATTCCTCGCGTACAAAAAACAAAACGCCACCTAGCGGCCCCCCTGGAATTGCAGCCTAAGATCAGACGGTGTAAGTCACTTACACCTGTCGGATCTTAGAGAGATCTATGCGGAACCTGATTCTATGAATCAGGCGCATAGATACGACGGACGGAACTTAGAGATACGACGTATCTCTATCGTATCTCTATCTGAATCCGGGCCTGTGACTAGAACGAGCTGTCTGTCTTCTTTCAGTCCACTGATCCCCGCTGGGCAGGCGCATGGCAGGTCACTGTGCTGAGATGGACCTGTCAGGGTCCCTCTCTACACGAAGGAAAGATTGGATGAAAATGGACGGACTGTCCTTTTTCATCAAATCCCATCCGATCTGTCAGACGGATGAAAAATAGGGTCACCACCCGTCTGGATTTGTTGGACAGGACCCGATTGGATAGCAGCGGGTGTCAGCAGACATGTCACCACTGACATTTGTCACTCCATAGGGGTGAATGGAGGGTCCAGTGTCAGGTCTGCCTGAAAAACTGACAGGTGGACCTGATCGGAAAGCTTGTGTGAAAAGGGCCTTAAAGGGGTTGTAAAGGTAAAAAAAATTCCCTAAATAGCTTCCTATACCTTAGTGCAGTCCTCCTTCACTTACCTCATCCTTCCATTTTGCTTTTAAATGTCCTTATTTCTTCTGAGAAATCCTCACTTCCTGTTCTTCTGTCTGTAACTCCACACAGTAATGCAAGGCTTTCTCCCTGGTGTGGAGAAAGCCTCTTGAGGGGGGAGGGGGCAAACAGAAGGGTCAGCATGCTCTCTAATTTGCAGATAGAGAAAGGAGCTGTGTGTTAGTGGGTGTCCTGACACTCCTGCTCGCCCCCTCCCCCCTCAAGAGGCTTTCTCCACACCGGGGAGAAAGTCTTGCATTACTGTGAAGTTACAGACAGAAGAACAGGAAGTGAGAATTTCTCAGAAGAAATAAGGACATTTAAAAACAAAATGGAAGGATGAGGTAAGTGAAGAAGGACTGCACTAAGATAAAGGAAGCTATTTAGGAACATTTTTTACCTTTATAACCCCTTTAACTTCCCAGAATGTGCTGACATGGAAATTGAATGTGCATTTTCAAAAGTTAGGATTTGTTACAAGTTATACAAAGGGTGACATAAAAGTTCAGTTTATAAATATGTAAACATCTAAAAGTTAAAGAAATCGCCCAAAAACATTCAGACATCTCTTTACATTTTTTCACCCGAAATTTGATTTTTACTGTTTTCCACCCTCAGAATCATATCATATCCTAGACATCTGGAGGATATTAGTTATGAGGAAAGGTTGCGAGTACTGAACTTATTCTCTCTGGAGAAGAGACGCTTGAGAGGGGATATGATTTCAATTTACAAATACCGTACTGGTGACCCCACAATAGGGATACAACTTTTGCAGAAGAGAGTCTAACAAGACATGTGGCCACTCATTTTAATTAGAAGAAAAGAGGTTTAACCTTAAACTACATAGAGGGTTCTTTACTGTAAGAGTGGCATAGATGTGGTGGTGGTCTCAGCGTGGGGGAGGGTTTCAAGAAGCTATTAGATTAGCACTTGCAGGACCACAACATACATGGATATATACATGGTAATAATGACATATAATCACACACATAGGTTGGACTTGTGTCTTTTTTCAACCTCACCTACTATGTAACTATGTAACTATGTAACATCAGAAGGAGTGCTCAGTCATTTATTAATATAATTATTTATTAATAGATACAAAGACAAATACTACATCAACAAATCAAAGGTCTTCTCAAATGGTTTGAAATTTCACATGAGTGTTTTAGGATGAATCAAGAAGTCCAGCACAAATACAGCTTGCATGTAGCCATGTCAGATAGTGGCTGGCGAGTTTCTGGAGTCCTGCCCCTTCATATGAACCTGTAAAAACATTCTGGATTATTAGCATTGATACTAGCACCATGGAAACATTGTACATGTAGATATATAGACCACAGTTATGCATACTCCAACAAGATGCCTTGTAAGTTCTTGATTTAGTGTCTCTTATTAAGTTGAAAGAAGGCTTCCCTTGTGGCTCTTGTCTGGGCACCTCTGAACGTGGTGACAGAGGTACAAGGCTGAAAGAAGCACAAGTGATTACCATGGTCAAAGATGTAGTCAATGTGAGCCAGGGTAATACAGGGTATGGCAGCAGCGTGGTCAGGAAGCAGGTTGAAGACAGTACAGGGGAAGCAGGCAGAGTAAGGTCCAGTAGCAGACCAAGGTCAGTACTAGAGAAGCAGGCAGATCAAGGTCCAGTAGCAGGCCGAGGTCAATAATGGGGAAGCAGGCAGGGCAAGGTCCAGTAGCATGCCAAGGTCAGTACCAGGGAAGCAGGCAGAGCAAAGTTCAGTAGCAGGTCGAGGTTAGTAAAAGGGAAGCAGGCAAAGCAAGGTCCAGTAGCAGGCCAAGGTCAGTACCAGGGAGGCAGCAGAGCATAGTCAGAGGCAAACCGAGGTAATTATCCAAAATCCACAGAGAAAGGTCAGGAATCAGCAATGGAAGATAAATTAGAAAAAGCAGGAACACAGATCACGGGAAAGATGAAGGACATCCAGCAATTAGCACACGCCAGGATCTCCTTTAAATAAACAGTTTGGATGCTGTCCCGAGCTTATCTGTGTGCTGGTACATGTGCACGAGCATTCGTTTCTGACATTTAGACAGACTCGGGTCACGTGGTAGGATCCTGATCAACTCTGACTCAGAACAGGTGCCAAAAATATACAAATTACTTAACTCCAAATTCGTTGACTCTATTACCCCTATGAAATGGATTAGGGCCAGTATCGATGGGTTTTTGTTGCTTTTCAGAACTGCTTTTATTCCCATACAAGTTGTTGGAAATGTAAAAGCAGTTAAAGTAAGTCAAATGCAGAACAACTGCAGATGAAACGTGCCTGCAAAAAATTCCGAATGATCTCCCAAACTGAAGTCAAACTCAAGCCGAATTTTCCCCATTGACTCCAAACCATTACTTGTCTCATCATCATATAAAGACCAAAGGAGTTTTGCTTGCCAAGTCACCACAAAGAGTAAAAGAAACAAAGTTGGATAAATATTGCAGGAAACAGTCTCCTTACATAAAGAAAGCTTACTTCATTTAATTACTAAATATTTTTTAGATGTATTTAATGCATCTTATTGGAATGCAAGATAAAATCTTCTTTCCCCAGATAAAAATAAAAAATAAAAAAATAAAAAATGTGTAACTCAACTTGAACTAGTTGAAGAGTTTGTGTAAAGAACTGCCAAGCTGGCATTGCCACTGTAATAAGCAGCTAAATTATATTTTAAAGAGCTCAGGGGATCCACTTAATACATATGCAGAGAGTGAGTTTTATAAAAACTGAAGCTGATGTTGATTCATAAATAGGCCAGGCAGTTTGCCTAAACAGACTTCATTTATTGACTGAACTAGACACACAAGTGCTACTTTGATGGAATCAATGAAAATCACATATAGCGAAGAATGGAGAAATAGCTGTTGGCTTTGTCACCTGTTAGGTGAAGGCTTCCAGGGAGTCTGGAGCCAGTGTGTTCAGAGGGCCTAGTTTAAATTTACAAGGATCCAACTGTAAATATCGGAACATTTTGGAGTTGGAGATTGACGTCCTTGGCCCGCACAGCCACAGATTTAGGGTTTATTTTTACTTTAATTTTAACTTTGCTAACCGGTTTCATGTCAACTAGGCCCACGCCTAACAAAGTTATTTCCATTCTATAAAGCAAATCCACCCTAACCACAACAATCAGATCATTGTCGATAAGCACATAAGGTACAGGTTTGTATTATGCTATTGGCTGCAAAAATTTGCACATACCTATTCGGGAAAAAAAAGGGGCTTTTGGGACTTTGAATGAGAAATATGTAAACATATATCTCTGTCCCTGTTATACGTAGAAAACAGAAGGATTGGGACTTTGAATGAGGTATGCATGAGAAGACTCAAAGATAGGACAGTGTGATATGGATGTGTTTATTTGTCTAAAACACATAGCAGAGCATGCGATTTCGAATGTATACATAATAGTAAACATACATAGCAATGAGCATAAAAAAGCATGATGCAAGAACCATAAACATTGTATAACAATTAGGCCTCGTACACACGACAGAGTTTCTCGGCAGAATTCGGCGAGAAACTCGGTCAGAGCCGGATTCTGCCGAGAAACTCTGTCGTCTGTACACTTTTGGCCCGATGGAGCCGCCGAGGAACTCGTCGAGAAAATAGAGAACATGTTCTCTATTTTCTCGTTGTTCTATGGGAGAAGGCTCCTCGGCGGCTTCATCCCTGAACTCGACCAGGAACTCGATGTGTTTGGCACGTCGAGTTCCTCTGTCGTGTGTACGGGGCCTTACTTTAACTGCTTTTACATTTTCAACAACTTGTATGGGAAGAAAAGCAGTTCTGAAAAGGAACAAAAACCCATCGATACTGGCCCTAATACATTTCATAGGGGTAATAGAGGCAACGAATTTGGAGTTAAGTAATTTGTATATTTTTGGCACCTGTTCTGAGTCAGAGTTGATCAGGATCCTACCACGTGACCGAGTCTGTCTAAATGTCAGAAACAAATGCTCGTACCAGCACACAGATAAGGAGAGCATAGAGGGGATACGTCCGCCCCGAAACTCAGCGCCCTCATCGGGGTCACATACCATCTAGCCATGAGTTTTTAAGCTAATTTCTTAATGTCCCTTGAGGAACAGCATTCTAGTTTTAATATTCTCCTCTTCTGATCATTTAATCTTACCTTCTTGGTATCTACCATTCTAGTCTGTAACATAGTAAATTATAAGTACTGAGTTCTTGTAAATGGTTCTTAACTTTATTTTATACATTTTGACTTTCACTATTAATATTGAGGTCCAAATTACATCATGCTTTGCTGTTTTTTTTTGCCTTCCTCTGGATCAACTGTTGGTATAGGATCGTGTATACAGGCAGTCCCCGACTTACGAACGCAATAAGGACTGTAGGTTTGTTCGTAAGTGGAATCTGTTTGTAAGTCAAAACACTGCTTGTAAGTGTAACTTCCGCCTGTGCAGGGATGTGGGATGTTCCGGCTTCCGCCTGTGCAGGGATGTGGCATTTTTCCAGGGCGCTTCTGGGGCTCTTCTGGCAATGCAGTACATAAAGTACTGCAGTGTAGAATGTGTGGAATGTGGCAAGATAGCTGCTCGGAGGTATCCAGGACCATTGTGGTGCACAAGCAGCTGGCATCAGGGCCCATTCATAAGTAGGAGTCGTTCACAAGTCGGGCGTTCTTAAGTCGGGGCTGCCTGTTTTGGATTGCATAATGTTTTTCCCCTTTTATTGGTTGAGCTAGATGAACCTGTGTCTTTTTTCAACCAGACTGACTACAGTTGTGCTCATAAGTTTACATTCATGATTTCTTGACCATTTTTCTGAGAATATGAATGATAACACAAAAACTTTTCTTTCACTCATGGTTAGTGTTTGGCTAAAGCCATTTATTATCAATCAACTGTGTTTACTCTTTTTAAATAATCATAATCAAATCAGAAACTTCCAAAACAACCCTGATCAAAAGTTTACATACCCTGGTGACCTTTGGTGACAGGTGAAGGTTTGATACATTTTATGATGTTTGTCTTTGCAATATTCAGATGTGGATTTTTTTTTTTGGGGGGGGGGGGGGGGGCGGCTCATGGCATTTCTTTTATTTTATTTTTACTTGAGGCCCCAGCAACGTTTTATGGCGTTTTTGCGCAGTGCCTCAGTGTGAAAGGGCAAGGCGTTTTTACAACGCTTTCAATGCATTTCAATGGAGGGGGGTGTTTTTTGAAGCGTTTTTTTTTCAGCGCCCAAAAGCTGCTCCAAAGATGCTGCTTGCAGGACTCAGTGCGAAAGGGTCCATTGAGATGCATGGTGAGCGTTTTATCAGCGTTTTAATAGCGCTATTTTTAACACTAAAACGCTGTAAAAATGCTTCAGTGTGAAAGGGGTCTAAGTCTTTCCGCCTCATCATATTCACTACATAAAGGATTACTCTGAATAGTCATAGATTAGGGTGATCAGACATCCCCGGTTTCCGGGGACACTTCCCGGACTGAGGAAACTGTCCCCGGACCAAGTCTGTTCCCGGTTTTGTCCCTGGATTGGATTTGAACAGGGGCTGGGGCAATTTCAAAGACAGTGCAGAATGGAAAAAAAAACTGAATTACACCCCCCCACCTCTGCCACTCCTACTGGCTTAGGGGGTGTATTTTTTTCCATTATCTGTGCCCCTTTCTAATGATCATGGGCTGGTCGGAGCAGAGGGAATATTTCTTCAGTTTCGGTGCATGTCCTTTCAGCTCCTCTCGCATGTTCTTCTTTCCTGGCTCAAGTCCCGGCCAGCCCCCTGCCTGTTTATGTCCTTTCCTTCCCTGGCGGAGTGATTTTCCTCCACTCCCCACCCAGTAGTTGCCGGAGCCTGGAGAGTAAGACTTGACAGGCTGTGAGGCGGTTGGTGGCGGCGACGGGCAGAGAGTTGCTGGTTGCCGCCATTACTAGTAAAAAAATAATAATATGTCCCTGGATTTCATTTTAAAAATCTGGTCACCTTATCCTAGATGCTTGCTGACTCACTGAACTGTTGATAGGCCAGGGGCCTGCAGTACCCCTTCATGCGGCCTAGTATTTTAGCAGCTTGTATTAGTTGGTGGAGTACAGATCCCAGCTAGCTCGACTTGCAAATCCTGTGCCCGCAGGCCACATCAATTTGACACAAAACCCCACAGTCTCTCCTCTGGCCTTGCACCCAGCTCCCCTGGCATGCCTCCTCCAGATATCCACTGTGCCTCACTCACTGACCTTCTCCTGCCCTAATTCCGTGGAGAAGAACTTAACCATTCCAATCACTCCTCCAGCCCCTCTCTTCCAGGACACCTCTTCCATGACCGTGTAAGGGCGAGGCACCCTCCCATCTCCCAGGCTCCTCCGCCGAGGCGTACACCCCTCCCAGATGGGGGTGGGCCTCCTGCTGTGATCTAGCACTCCATTCTTCATGTCTCCCAGCCGACAACTCCCTCCAGTGGGCTGGACCTGAGCTTAAGAAGGACACTTGCCCCCTGCCAATTCCAGTTGGGGATTGGTCAGGGCTCCTCACATAAGCTCCCTGTCACTTCAGTCCTCAGCTCTGTCCCTCCTCCAGAACATTCTCCCTAGAAGCAGGGGAGGCGCCCAAGAACTGAAGCACAGGTTGTCACACCCACTGCTACACTAACTACTCCCTGCCCCCAGATCAAAACAAGCAGGAATGTTTGGACTGATCATGTGCCAGAAACTGTATTTTGTGTATCTCAAAAATCAAGCAACATTGTATCAAAAGCAGTGTACTGTAATGATTGCCTCTGTAAGAGTGGTCAGGGAATATAGCTTAGTGTAGCGTCACCTACCCGTAGGCCAAGAAAGATTAGGTTACTAGTACGTGGTCTGTCCCCAGAAACTTTGTCTTCACTAGTCAGCAAGTACGGGAGGCTGTACAACAAAGGGTGAAAAAAATTAGTCCATGTAGTTCCAGGAGTGAAGTTGTCTGCAGGAGATGCCTGGGACCGGTGTCTCTCAGGAATATAGCCAGTGGGACATGGAGATGGGACAGTTCAGGTGTAGGGATGAGCCAAACACCCCCCCGTTCGGTTCGCACCAGAACCTTAGAACAGACGGACCGTTCGCGCGAACATTTAGAACCCCATTGACGTCTATGGGACTCGAACATTCAAATTCAAAAGTGCTAATTTTAAAGCCTAATATGCAAGTTATTGTCGTAAATCGTCTTTGAGAACCTGGGTCTTGCCCCAGGGAACATGTATCAATGGAAAGAAAAGTTTTAAAAACGGTCGTTTTTTCTGGAGCAGTGTTTTTAATGATGCCTAAAGTGAAAAAAATAAAAATAAAAATTCCTTTAAATATCGTACCTGCTGGGTGTCTATAGTATGCATGTGAAGTGGCACGTGTTTAGAACTGTCCCTGCACAAAATGAGATTACTATAAGAAAAAAGTAATTCAAAACTGCTTGCGGCTTTAATGTAATGTCTGGTCCCTGCAATATGGATGAAAATCTTTGAGAAAAATAGCACAGACACAGACAGTACACACACCACGTAGCTTTAGGTGCACACTGCAGAGGACACGGGCAGTACACACACCACGTAGCTTTAGGTGCACACTGCAGGGGACACGGGCAGTACAAGCCACATAGCTTTAGGTGCACACTGCAGAGGACACAGGCAGTACAGACACCATGTAGCTTTAGGTGCACACTGCAGAGGATACAGGCAGTACACACACCACGTAGCTTTAGGTGCACACTGCAGAGGACACAGGCAGTACACACACCACATAGCTTTAGGTGCACACTGCAGAGGACACAGGCAGTACACACACCACGTAGCTTTAGGTGCACACTGCAGAGGACACAGGCAGTACACACACCACATAGCTTTCGGTGCACACTGCAGAGGACACGGGCAGTACACACCACGTAGCTTTAGGTGCACACTGCAGAGGACACAGACAGTACACACACCATGTAGCTTTAGGTGCACACTGCAGAGGACACAGGCAGTACACCACGTGAGAATACTGCTGCTAGCACAATCACATGCCTGCCTGTCAGTAAATTAGGAAGAGCGGATATAGCTAAACTATACAGTGTATAAATATATATACAACACCTGGAATGCATATATATCCTCTACACACTGTAACTTTAACTGACTAGCCTGCCTGCCTGCCTGCTCTATCTACCTACATGAAAAATGACACTCTCTCTCCCTCTCTCTGTCTTCTCTCTCTTAACCACCGCAACACACTACACAAGGCCGACCTGCAGGCGGCCTTTTATAGTGTGGGGCGTGTACTAAACCCCCTGAGCCATAATTGGCCAAAGCCACCCTGGCCTTGGCCAATTATGGCTCTCCATTTTTTGCAAGCTGTGATTGGCAAGCATGCGGGTCATAGTGCATGCTTGGCCAATCATCAGCCAGCAATCCACTGCGATGCCGCAGTGAATTATGGGCCGTGACACGCCAATCGAATTTGGCGCGAACGGCCCAAAACGTTCGTAATTCGACGAACGATCGAACATACGATGTTCGAGTCGAACAAGAGTTCGACTCGAATACAAAGCTCATCCCTATTCAGGTGGCAGACAGAGACGTAGTCAATAAACAGGCATAGGATTGGTTCAGGCAACTGTCAGGATCACTTAAGTGCTCCTGTATCCTATTCCAGTGTCCGGGTGTTGGCTCTTGCATTCTCCCTGTCTCTGTTCACCTGTTGACTGATTGTTCTGGTCAGTCACCTGATATAAGCAAACTGAACACTCTATCCCTCGCTTGTGATAGAGACAGAGACCTGCATTTTTCTGATCAAGCCTTCTGTTTGCCTGCACTACTTTGCTGTTAGATTTCCCTGTGTATGACCCAGATCGGACCACCCCAGAACTCCGCCTGCCTTTTTACCTGGACCGTCTTAGAACCACGCTATTTGCTAAACTGCAAGTAATCTGTTGTTTGCTCTGTTCGAGTCTACCCAGGTGGGCTGGCCAGACACTATAGCATTGTGTTTAAATCCTGGGGGCAAACAAGTACCGGTAGACCTGCTTGCCTTAAGGGAAAGGGGGCTGCTATAGGTGAAGCACACAGTAGCCAGCTATAGTGTCTGACCACCTGCGTTGGGGTAGATGTGACATACTTGACAGCAACAGGCAGAGATATGATCAAGACCAAGAAAGTTGCAAGGCAAAGGCAACACTGCACTGGTGTGGCGGTGATGAAGAACACTGTTGCTGGCTGAACTGACTCAGGTGACACTGTATTGATGTGGTGGCAATTAGGTTCACTGTTGATAGCTATACTGGCATTGATGACACTGGCACTATTGGAACTAGGAACTTTGGGCCAGATCCACAAAAGGGATACTGCGGCGTATCTACTCATACGCCGTCGTATCCCTGTTTCTATCTTTGGAACTGATCCACAGAATCAGTTTCCAAAAGATAGGGAGAAGATCCGACACGTGTAAGGGACTTACACTGTCGGATCTTAGGATGCAGTACCTCGGCCGCCGCTGGGGGCATTTCTCGTCGAAATGCCGCTTCGGGTATGCAAATTAGCACTTACGGAGATCCACAAAGCTTTTACGCTTTGTTTTTTCTCCGTAAGTATTAGTTTGCAAACGCAATATTAGGGCTGCTTTTACAAGGCCTAAACTGTTTAGGCCTTGTAAAAGTAGACCCTTCTATCCCGCGTCGCCGTCTTTTTTTTTTCAAATTTTTATTTTGCCCGCCGCAACTCGTATTTTTTTTTTTTCGCCCGTCGCGATTCTCAAAACCCGGCGCAACGTAAAACCGCGCTAAGCACGGGAAAATGACGTCGTGAGCATGCGCAGTACGGCCGGCGCGGGAGCGCGCCTAATTTAAATGGGACTCGCCCCATTTGAATAGGAACGTCTTGCGCCGGCCGGATTTAAGTTACACAGCCGAAAATTTCTAGGTAAGTGCTTTGTGGATCGGGCACTTAGGTAGAAATTTTGCGGCAGTGTAACTAAAATGGCAATATTTAAGTTACGGCGGATGGCTGTGGATCTGGCCCATTGTTTCTGGCTGCACTATTCTAGTGACACTGTCACTGGTATAGCAGCGATCAGGAACACTGATGCTGGCTGCACAGGTCTAGCGATACTGCCACTGGTGTGACAGCATTCAGGAACACTGTTTTTGACTTACACTGGTCTGACAACACATTTAGGAAATTGCGCAGCAGTAACTGTTTGCTTTCATATTATTTCTCGGTGACTGAAAGTCTGTATAGAGCTAAACAGAGTATGATGAGATGAGAAAGGAGAATGCCTAATTTTTTTGTGTATTGATGATTTGTGTGTGTAGTTTAGGCTTTGCAGATTCTAAGAATTATTTTGTAAATCACTTAGAACTAGACCGGTAAACATATAAAAAATACCCTAGAGGTCCATTGGAAATTATAAAGTATCTTTATAAAACATTCCAAATGTATCTGAGTAAAAAATATTTTTGGGTTTGAACATAATAAATGCTTTTATAAGATGAAATATTTTTGTTTTTTTAAAGCGGAGTTCCACCCAAAAGTAGAACTTCCACTTAAACCACTCCTTGCCCGCTTACATGCCACATTTGGCATGTAACTTTCTTGGGGGGGGGGAGTGGGGTCTTCAGGAGGAGAGGGACTTCCTGTCCCACTTCCTCCTTCCGCCCAGGGACCGCTTAAGCGATACGTCATATCGCCTACGGCGGCCCCTCCCTGTAGGGGATCGCCTGGGACAAGTGACAGGTCCCAGGCAATCGCCTGACCACTCATAGAGCGCAGCGCCGCTCGCGCATGCGCAGTGAGTGCCGGGCCGTGAAGCCCAAAGCAGTCACTGCTGGGTGCCCACACTATGAATGGAGGCTCCGGTCGGAGAGGGTGGGAGAGGAGCGGAGCTCCGGGCGGCGCGACGCAGGAATGTGGAGCAGGTAAGTGCCTGCTTATTAAGAGCCAGCAGCTACACTTTTTGCAGCTGCTGACTTTTAATAAACATAAAAAAAACATAATACTTCCCTTTAAGTAGCTCATTTGGCTATTTTTGTCCATCCTTGTAGCTTGATACTGATTTAGAGAATTGTCACACTATACTTTTTAGTTATTGTACAATACATTTACTGGCATCTGGCTATTTTGTGAAATGTGTCCAATTAGTGGAAATCTCAAACACCCGATCTTTTACAATACTGCAGTCCCTGTTTATATCGCCTTGTGAGCTGGAAGCCTGTGAGGTTTCTGGAGTCCCAGAGAGGCGGTAACACAGACTGATGTTGTTTAACCACCTCAATACTGTGCACTTATACCCCCTTCCTGCCCAGACCAATTTTCAGCTTTCAGCGCTCTTACACTTTAAATGACAATTGCATGGTCATGCTACACCATGCTAAACCAAGTGAATTTTTTATAATTTTCTTCACACAAATAGAGCTTTCTTTCGGTGGTATTAATCACTGCTGGGTTTTTTGTTTAAAAAAAAAAGGTTGCCCTGATGGGCACGGATGAGGGAGCACTTAGGTGCATTGATATGTGGCACTGATGAGCATTGATAGGCGGCACCGATGGGTGGCACTGAAGGGCACTGATGGGCATTGATGAGTAGCACTGATAGGCAGCAATGATGGGCATTGATAGGCAGCAATGATAGGCATTGATGGGCACTGATTGCTGGCACTGGAGGCGTTGTATTTTAATCAGGGCACTGATGATCAGTGCCCTGATTACTTGTCTGGATGTCCCCTGTGAGGAGATGTCGCTGATCTGCTCTCCTCAACACACACTCTGTCAGTGTGAGGCGATGAGAGCCGATTACCGGAATCTCCGTGTTTACATGTGACCGGCTGTGATTGGACACAGCCGATCACATGGTAAAAGAGTTGCGGCTCTTTACAGAGATCATAGTCACGCAGTGTCCTTGCAATGCAACGCGCCCCCGCGCCATTTTCAAACTACGTCATATGATATCGTCCCAGAACGCGAGGCGCACCGCTCCTCCTTTATTTGACGGTGGGCAGGTAGCAAGCGGTTAAGCTGTGAATAGCGTACAGTATATGCCCATTGACCCTTTTGGGCCGGTAAACGGTCATTTCATTACTTGTGCACAGTGGTGATGCATGCAGCGCTTTAGAGACTACGGAATGTCATAATATCAGCACTAATCTACAGGATTTGGGACAGTTTTTTCTGATTGTTTTTTTTATCCAGTCACTAATACTTTTCACATTGGGACTTCTCACTTATTATCATTTGTTGTTGTTTATTTTTTCACCTGACCTTATAGGTATGAATCATTGAAATTTTTGTTATATAGATGCTTTTGCAAGGTGGTGTTGCTTACAATTTTTTGATGTTTATATTTGTAACACTTTTTGACATGCAATATTGAATGTTTTGTATGTCCCTTTTAAAGGCTCAAACATTTTCATATTGACAGATCATTTTTTATATACTTTTTCCATAATCATTCGATCTGGTTAGCGTGTCAGTGTAAAATACTTCACTTATATCTACTAACTTTTTCTCCCGGTCTTCAGGGAGCCTCAGGTGCTGCAGTTTCTGTATTTGATTGGACAGCACTTCCTTTTTTACATTATATTAGTTACAGTCTCACATGCCCTTGTAACCTCCTAATAATAATAATAATAATAATAATAATAATAATAATAATAATAATATTAATAATAAGAAGAAGAAGAAGAAAAAAAAAAAAAAAAGCTCATTACACACTACCAGTGCTGGCTCTTCCTGATTTCCAGCCTATGGTTGGAGTACACCACTCTCTGATTGACCCATACACTTATGGTTATTGGACATTTCCCTCCCACGTGCCTTCATGTGGTCCTATGAAATAGCACTAGCTGCAGGTATTTGTGCATAATGCTTATCTTTTTATTACCAATGTGAATGAATGCAATAATGTTTTTAATTTTGTTTGTATTTAAAGGAATAAATACAACATTTACTGTGAAAAAAACCTCTCTCTGCCTTATAACTGTTCTATACTTGGGATATGCTGTATCTCCACTGGCTGATGGAGACTTTTACCAGGAACCCTGCTCTACTCGCCTCCCTAGGCTACCAACATCATGGATGGATAAGAGGTTGCCATCTGCTGGATTCTAGTGGTAATGCCATTGCTCCAGTTCTTGAACGTGAGTGCATTTATGTTCTCCTTTTTTTAATATCATTCTCACTAATGCTACACTGACAATTGGTTTCCCTCGCTTTCCTTGATTTATCATTTTATATCCATCTTAAAATTCAAGGTATTGCTACCCACTAATACTGCTACAGACATACCATGCTCATGCTTAAAGCGGAGGTTCACCCTAAAAAACAACTATGTACCATGCCATCCAGCATACTAGCGTCAGCTACAGTATGCCTTTATTTTTATTTTTTTGGGCTGTACTTACAGTTTAATCCTTTAGTTTTGTTTCAGACTCCCGCGGGGAGTAGGCGTTCTTATGAAGAGGGGAACATGATTGACAGCCGGCTATGGCGCGTCACGAGTTCCGAAAATAGCCGGAGTAGGACTCGGCTTTTCGCGGCGCTATTCGGCGCCTGCGCACAGACTAGGAGCTGACTGCGCAGGCGCGGTATAGATCCGAGTCCTATTTCGGCTATTTTCGGAACGCGTGACGCGCCATAGTCGGCCGTCAATCATGTTCCCCTCTTCATAGGAATGCCTATTTCCCCGCCGGAGTCTGAAACTAAACTAAAGGATTAAACTGTAAGTACAGCGCAAAAAAATAAAATAAAGGCATACTGTAGCTGACGCTAGTATGCTGGATGGCATGGTAGACCAAGAATTTTTTTTTTTAGGGTGAACCCCCGCTTTAACTACCAAATGTCCAAATCCTTTCCTGTTCTGTCTGTATACAATTAAAATAGGTGCTAGTCCCTAATGAAAGTGGACTGTGCATAAATTCATTATTATATGCTTCTAATCCTCAACATTGCATCACCACCACTCTCCAGAATTTACCAGATAGCCATGACCCCCTCTTTGAAGAGTAATGCCGCGTACACACGGTCAAAATTTTCGATGAAAAAAGTCAGATGACATTTTTTAATTGGATATTCTGACCGTGTGCATGCTCCATCTGACTTTATCCCTCTGAAATTCCGACGGACTCAGAAAGAGAACATGTTCTCTTTGTTTTTCGACGGAAATTTCATTAGTCTGTATGGAATTTCAATGGAGAAAAAAACACGCATTCTCGGAAACAATTTGACGCATGTTAGGAAGCACTGAACTTCATTTTTCTAGGCTCGTCGTAGTGTTTTACGTCACCGCGTTTTTGACGGTAGGAATTTGGTATGTCCGTGTGTATGCAAGACAGCTTGAGCAGAAATTCCTTCAGAAAAACCAGTCGGAAAAAACATTTGTGTGTACGAGGCATAAGGTCTTATTTTTTTTATTTTTTTTTGAAGAGTAAGGTCTTTTTTCCCCAATTGATCCAGGACAGCCACTTATCCACTCCAAGATTTACGTTTTCGGAAAATAGAGGAAAGAGGACTCTAATGCTGCATATACACGATCGGAATTTCCGACAAGAAAAGTTTGATGTGAGCTTTTGGTCGGAAATTCCGACCGTGTGTAGGCCCCATCGGACATTTTCTGTCGGATGTCCGACAGCAGAAATTTGAGAGCTGGTTCCCAAATTTTCCGACGGGAAAAGTTCTTGTCGGAAATTTCCGATCCTCTGTATGCAATTCCGACGCACAAAAATCCTACGCATGCTCGGAATCATTGAACTTAATTTTTCTCGGCTCGTCGTAGTGTTGTACGTCACCGCATTTTTGACTTCGGGTGTCACCATACACCGAAGATTCACCAACAAGTCATCTTGCCATCTGCTGATGTCATTTAGCACCCAGCACTTCACTCGCATTTTGCAATTTCTTTTTGAATAAATTGCATTACCTTCTGGACTGAGTCGCAGTTGCATCATCCATCATTGGTGTATATCAGTTATGTTCAGTCATTCATGTTGATAGGAGCATAACACCATCCTGCGATTTCCTCTGCGACTGCATATATTATCTTTATGCTGCGATTCTATTTCTGCACCCAGGACTCTACTTGCACCTTGCAATTTCTTCACCTCTTGGACTGAGTCGAAGTTGCACCATTTACACTTTGTAACAATTGGACAATCTTGCAGGTCCATCCACCATTCATATGATGTGATTTTACTTACATTATACAGTCACCTATTTGTATGTATTTGCACTCTTATTCGGTTCACTGTTTTATTCATCCATCATTGTTGTATATCAGTTATGTCCAGTCATTCATTTTGATTAGAGCATAACACCATCCTGCGATTTTCTCTGCGACTGCATATACTAATATCTTTACGTTGTAATTTTATTTATGCGTCATGAGTCACCTTATCGGCACTGTTTGCACATTCATTTAGTACACCTTTGGATGCACCTTATCTTTGCATTTATAGCGATATTTATCTTTTAGTCAGTCTATTTGCACATTTATTTATCAATTTTACTATTTCGGTTATTTATACATTTTTATACATTTTTACCAATTACACCATTCTATGCTATTGGAGCGTAACACCATCTCTTGATTTTTTCCATGTCTCACTGTGGGTAGTGGTTGGCCCATACGGTAGTTGCCGCACCTTTACCCTCTGCACACATAGGGCTAGATTCACAGAACACTTACGCTGGCGTATCTACAGATACGCAGCGTAAGTGAACAAATGCGCTGTCGTATCTATGCGCCCTATTCTCTTAACTAAATACGCCTGAATTTGGCCTCCATCCGACCGTCGTAATTCTCCTACGCCATCGGATCTTGGGCGCATATTTACTCTCGCCGCAAGGGGCGCTTCCATTGATGTACGCGTCGAATATGTAAATGACCTAGATACGCCTATTCACGAACGTACTTGCGCCCGTCGCTGTAATCTATGCCGTTTACGTAAGGTGTACGTCTGTCGTAAAGTTATCCCTGCTATAGGTGGCGCTACCCATGCAAAGGTATGGACGTCGGAACAGCCGTCAAATTTTACGTCGTTTACGTAAGTCGTACGTGAATGGGGCTGTGCGTAGGTAACGTTCACGTCGTTCGCATTGAGCCGTCGTATCTTATGGAGTATAGGCGACGTGATTCTGAGCATGCGAGCGCATGTGCCATTCGATCGGCCCTTCATTTACATGGGGTCACGGTTAATTTAAATGTAGCACGCCCACTACCTGCCTACTTTGAATTAGGCGGGCTTACGCCGACCATATTACGCTACGCCGCCGCAACGTACGGGGAGAGTGCTTTGTGAATACTGCTCTGGGCTCTCTGCGCGCCGGCAAAACTATGTGCCGAGGTACGTGAATCTAGCCCATAGTTTCCACTGTAGTGCAGGAATAAGTACTTTACCCAATAATGGTATATTGGTGCATAGAGGAGCTGGATTTTAGAAGAAAAAAAGGTGAAGTTTTCCTTTAATACCTCTTTATATTATTCACTTTTCTCCAGGATTGTACTTTCTATAATAATAATAATAATAATAATTATAATAATAATAATAATAATACATTTTATTTATAATGCCCTTTTCATCAAAAGATTTCAAAGTGCTACAAATGATTTCAAAAAGAGCCTCTTAATACAAACAATAAAGTAATAGTGGTACCATCATCCTAGAAGTCAGTTAGAATAGAGCTAGGGCCCCCAAAGGCCCAAAAGACCATAGAAAAAGAGGGGGCAGGAGGACTATATCGGTACTGGATAGAGAAAAAATAAATTTGCAGGGTAGTAGAGATAAAAGATATATATCAATTTATTAACATGGTATCAAAAAAGACAAACATAGTCATAAAATACATCAAAGCAATAATATAAAACAGTGAACACATTGCGGGACCAACCATACAGGTCACCGAGCTAGAATAGACCCTCAACAAGGATCACGGTGAAGAGAGGAGGTCACTCAAGGCGGGATCTCAACTAGTTTCTCAACAGAGTTGCTTCGTCAGGAGAATTCTATAGAGAACACCCACTAGCTCTGAAGTTGCAGCCAACCGCGGAGAATGCTCTCCCATGGCGGCCAAGGGGGACAGCTGTGGGGGTGGACCTGTTGTAACTGTGTGGTGTTAAATAATTAAGATAAGAGGGCCCTAGGATTTTAGAGACATTTTGACTACTAAAATGTCTCTAAAAAACGAAATGTTGGTAAGAGAATGGCAAGTACACTGCAAATAAATGGATAGGGAAATAACTTAAAATATCATAAAAAAAAAAAATCTTGACCTAGGAGGACGAGGTCAGGGTTAGGGTTTATCTCACACGTACAGATATAGAGGAAACACTTTTAGGCCTTTACACAAATCCACACATCATTATTATTTTTTCAGAGGGTATACACATATATATCTGCATTCAGAGAATCTGTTCTTTCTTTTTTTATGTATGTTTAGTATATATATATATCATATTAATGAAATTCCTATATATGTTCTTATGCTCTATTTTTTCAAGTACTTATACTATGTAAGCAATTAATTTGATGTGCATTTATATCTGAATCTGTCTTTGAAGTAAATTTCCTTGCATTCACATGTGACCCTTGTAACCTAGTTATAATTGGGTGTGTTTTTTCCACCCTTCCACCTTCACTTGCTATTGGTTTAAAGTAACTGTATAAGAAAAAAAAAAACGACAATCAAATGCACACACACAAAAAAAATGGTAAAACCCAAATACAAAGAAGAATGAAATCGAATAAACACCCCAAATCGTCCCATCCCCAAAAAACAAAAAAACCCTCTAAACTAGGGAAAAAATTTGATTTCTCTATATCTTTACTGAGCCGGCGCTCTTATTTATACTGTTTTTTTGGCTGTCTGTTGCAGAAGAAATAGTAAAATTACACTCACATCTTTCCTCTTTCACCCTCCTGCTTCTCCTAACATCTGAGATAATATTCCCTAATCCTGGTCCTCCACCTTTGCCCCCCACAACCCTGTACCATGCTTTCTCTGATAGCAGCTACAATCCACACTCTCAATTTCTATTCCCCATTGAAAAAAAGCCTCCCCCTTCTCATGTGCCCACTGAAATGCCCTCTTTGTCCAAAACAAGTGCTGACCTCTTACCAGGACCTATTTATATCAAACTCTTTTAGCTTACTTGCTTTTATTTTGAAGCTTGCTGTATGTGTCTCTTTTCTACAGTTTCACTGAGGATTGCTGTAATCTCTCAGCCTTCTGGAGCAGCACCAGACTTGCCTGATGACTTCTTTGCCTAGTTACCCTATTTCTCCCCTCTGGAATACCCACTAAGGCCCCGTACACACGACAGAGGAACTCGACGTGCTTGGCACGTCGAGTTCCTCGTCGAGTTTTGGGATGAAGCCGCCGAGGAGCTCGGCGGGCCGGCTTCTCCCATAGAAGAACGAGGACAACGAGAAAATAGAGAACATGTTCTCTATTTTCTCGTCGAGTTCCTCGGCGGCTCCATCGAGCCAAAACTGTACAGACGACAGAGATTCTCGGCAGAATCCGGGTTTTGACCGAGTTTCTCGGCGAATTCTGCCGAGAATCTCTGTCGTGTGTACGAGGCCTAACAGTTAAGGTGACATTAACATTCCTGTTAATGCTAAATCGTCAACTATCTCTCAACTCCTCTCAACTCGCCAACTATTGCTCAACTCCTAACCTCTTCTTTTCACCTATTGCAATGGACACTCACTCTCATGGCAAAACCTTCAACCTCCTGTACTAACATCCTCTTCAGCTGCAAATTGGGGCAAAGACTTTCAGGACACAGACATAGTGGACAAACTTCTCAAGGGACATAACAAAATCCTACAGTTGATACCTATCGAATCCTGGAGAGAAACCCAACTTAATATCCCCTTTCTCTCAGACAAAAACAGCCAAGGTCCTGCCACCTGCCCCCAGTGCCATCAAGCCAAACCTCCTCTAAACCACTGTTTTCGGTCATGCACTTTCATCATCATCTTCTGGGATCAAGTCATTTCATTTATATACGGTCTAACCCTAGTGAAAATACCAAAAGACCTCCTACTCCTCATCTTTGGCTATTGGGATGAACACTTACTTACCTGGTCATCCAACACCTACCTACCTAACGCATAAAGACTTTTTCATGTTACGGGACTCCCCACTCAACTTTGGGGCAAGAGGATATATCAAAGTGGTGTAACCCCCCTCCTTCCCCGACTCCCCTCCTTCTTCTTCTTATTTTTCTGCATTCCCACCCCCTGAATCTCAAGGTTCGTCCATACTTGACTCATCCAGTTAAAGGGTCACTAAAGGAAAAAAATGTTTTGCCTAAAATGAATGTCTGCAAGGTAGACAGACAGAATAGTGTAATGATTCTGTTAAAAAACTAGTAAATACCTATTAAATTCCTTCATCTATATCACCTCCGGCATTCTAGTTTCTGTTCTCTCAGGAAGTGATTCCTGGTTTGCATTATTTGTTCATGTAAGAACTACTCCTTGAAGTCTCTAACATGTAGAGAGCGCCCTGCCGCACAGATGTAGTTCCCAGGAGGGGGTGAGCACGTTATTCACCACCGCAGTAAAGTCTCCCATCACGGTGGTGAGTCAAATCAGACAAGCAGGAAGTGAACAGAACAGAGAAGAAATAGAGTGACTTCTGAGCAAAAACAAACAATGAGGAAGTGAAAAGAGGAATGTCTGTAGGTAAAGGATGCTTATTATGAAAAAAAATTTCCTTTACAACCCCTTTAAGTCTGCAAGAGGGTTTTCTTTTCTTTCTTTTGTTTCATTTATGTTGTATATTGTTTTATTAGCAGTGTCATAGCCATACATCCCATCTAGGCACACTTTGCACAGGTTACATGGCGTTGCTTATCACAAACGTTGCATGAAAATTGTATATCTTCTTTTATGCTATATCTTGTAATGTCATATCCATTCAATAAAATCTTTGAAAAAAAAAGGAAATCAACTCCAACATTTCAATTACGTGCAGTAATTTTTCAGTTCAAACATTATAATTTTTAATACATACAACACTGGCCTCACATAGGAAGCCTCACTAGTTAAAGGGCACCATGTACATCTATTAGCTACATCATGTATTGTGCTGCTAACAGTTTAAATGGAAACAAAAATAAAACTATGACTCAAAATGCTTTGTGTTCTGCCAAATCAAAACTGGAGAGCATCTGGAAATAGAATTAGGTAACAAACAGGAGTGGCTTAAAGTTTCCTCTATAAAGCGAGGTAGTAAATAATATGTACTGTATAGGTATAAAACATATACATATATATATATATAAGGAGCTATACCCTAGTGCCCTGTAAATGTAGAGTAAGTCTGAGGTGCCCAGCCATCAAGCAGGAAAGGCCTGTCTTCCAGCTCTCCCTTGCTGAGATGCATAATTTTGACGTCAGCCCCTGTTCAGAACGGTTTAATGAGTTTCAAGCTGTGGCACAGGGCTTGGGTGAATTCCACACTTT
Organism: Rana temporaria; assembly: GCF_905171775.1. NCBI lineage: Eukaryota > Metazoa > Chordata > Amphibia > Anura > Ranidae > Rana > Rana temporaria. Next base: position 43,674,309 of record NC_053501.1, read on the forward strand.
TTTATGGGTAACGTGCCTCTAAAAAACCCCAATGCAAACAGTGTGTAATGCTTTTCTAAAGCGGCCCAATAATTGCTAGCATATGAAGCGCACTAATTTTATGAGGGCTTCAATGGCATGCAAAAGGACTGATTCATGAAAGCGTCGAGCAGCCTTTCAGTGGGTTTTCTGTGAACTACGCTCGTAAAATGTGCAGAATGCACCGAAACAGGCGAGTAAATCTCACCGTTCGGATGGTCATTAACAGAGCAAATCTGTGCACGATGGTGTAATTAATAGCATAACATTTGGCTCGGAGGAAAATGTCCATATTCCTGTTATGTTTTCTTGTTTGTATTGTATGTCAATTGGGTCTTTATCTGATCAAAAGTGACAATAATCAGTTAAGTCTGATTATTGTGTTTTCTAATTTTTCATCAACAAGATCCTCAGTACTGGTCTATAACTTGGAACATGTTGTGATGTGAACAAAACATTCAAACTTTTACACACCCTATTCAAATATCATATTCTTAAATTCCTACCCTTGGCTTCTGCTTCTTCGCCTCATAACTTTCTCTCTCACCAATTTCAATTTAAAGTGGAGGTCCACACAAAAATGGAACCTCCGCTTTTCGGAACCCTCCCCCCTCCGGTGTCACATTTGGCACCTTTCAGGGGGGTGCAGATACCTGTATAATACAGGCATTTGCACCCACTTCTGGGCATGGACCCTGCAGGATCTGCAGGGGTCTACGTCACTCCCCCCTGCTGTCTTCTGGGAAACACACGTGTCCCAGAAGACAGCGGGGACCAGTGACAATGCACAGCGTGACTCGTGCATGCGCTTCACTTCCTGATTCCCTCACCGAGGATGGTGGCTGCAGCATCCGAGGCCCGAGGAACGGGTCGGCCTCGGGTGCCGACATCGCGGGCACCCTGGACAGGTAAGTGTCCATTTATTAAAAGTCAGCAGCTGAAGTATTTGTAGCTGCTGGCTTTTAATATTTTTTTTAGACAGACCTCTGCTTTAAGTTAATAAAATTCATACTTTTAAGCAACCAAACTATCTCTATAGCATGGAGAAAACAATTTGGATACTTGTATACTTTACAGAAGTAAAAAGATGCATGGACTCATTCTTTGTCAATGAAAAACTAACTAGTCTACTCATAGATACCCACAAAAAAATTCGCAAAGTGTGGTTGGCATGGATCCACTACACCCATGCCCCACTTTCAAATGGTAGTTGTGCTTCTCCATAAACAATAATGTAGGGAAGTGTATGTCGAATGTAGCAAAGTCCCAGACCCCTCAAGGCCTAATAGTGACCTCCAAAGTTAGGGGCAGCTGACATCCTTTCATGTAGAGTGGGTTGCAAGGCATGGTGGGTGTAATGCAAGATGAAAGGGTGGGCGCCAGACACTTTTAGAGTGCAAGATTTATTGTCTCTTAAACATAACTGTAGGAGAGAGGGTTAGGGCCAGGACACCCTTAAGTAGATGCAATGTTAATTGGCAGACTCTGAGACTTCTATAGGTAGACAGCTATATAGGTGAAGGCCTCCAGCTGCACTTCTGTATAGGTAGGACTGCTGTCTCCTATGGCAACAAGCTTGTAGTAGTTACTAACAGCAATTGAAGTCAACTTTTTGCAACACAAACAGTTCTTAGTTTAGCTCACCATCACTCCGTGTGGGTCTTCACTCAACGAGCTCCCAGTCTCTCCCTCTAGACTTCAGATGCACTAGCCACTAGATCCTCTGAGCTCTTCCACTGGTAGCACTCAGTATCTTCGTCAAGCGTCACCCCCGCTTCCCTGCTGGGTCCCTGGCTTTGCACTCACAGATACTCTTCAAGCTTCACCCCTGCGAACACACTAGGTCCCTGGCTTGGCACTCACTGATGCTCCACAAGCATAACCTCTACTGTCCCGCTGGGTCCCTGACTTGGCACTTGCTGAAGTTTTCTCAATTCTTTACCGTCCCCGGCCAGCGAGAAGTCTGCTCTGGTACTGGCCTCAGCTTCCTCACAGTAGTCTTCAGTATCAAGGTGGATGGCCCCTTTGTGGCGACAGCTTCCCCTCTACCTCCGACCACAATAGGTTCCCCGGCCGGCGGAAACGTTACTTTTGGTTGGACTACAAGCCCGCAGTCTGAACCCTACACTACTTTTCCTGCTTCCGGATAGGCCCTCAGACAGCCTAGCAGCCAGATGTCCCTGGGATAGGCCTTAGGTTCTGGGTCTATCAGCCCGGGGCATTATGACACACGTCCATCCAGACAGCTGTCCGGTTGGCACAGAAACCCGATTACCTGACTCCACCCAAATAAATAGGCTCTCTCAGCTGGCCAAGGGAACCAAGAAAATCCCTGCCCATTGGCTGAGATACCCCATTCATTCATAATCTGTCCTTGATATTCCCTAAAACACACAAAGGAAACACACAAAGGGTTTCCTTTGTGTGTTTTAGGAAAAATTTTCCAGCGCCCGAGCCCCGGGCCCTAGGTCCCCCCCCAGACTAGGGGGAAATCCCAAGGGCCACCAACAGCCTTCTCCGCACTCAATCTCCATCTTCGGCCCAACTGTCCCTGCTGCCATGACTTATACCTATTTATGAGGTGGCCTGCTTTTTGCTAGGAATTGGTCGAGGACCTCATAAATATTCATAGCAGCCCCTCCTTATTCCCACCCTCCATGTCTGGAAGTTTCTACCAACTTCCAGACAAAGGGGTAGTGCCAGAGAGAGCTGTCAGGTGAGTCATTCAGCCCCTGAGTCACTAAACCCTGACCCAGATTCACAACCAAGGCCTGGCACTCAGCCAAGCCAATTTACCTACACTACCAACTAAAGCTATGTACACCTAGCACACAAGCTAGAGGGTGCTACACTCCCTTACTGTTATTCTAATAAATGTAAACATACAGTATACATAGCATAAAACAATATTTATTTATTTTTATTTATTTATAAAAATGCTTTGGCCGCACAAAGAGACCATTTAAAGTTTGCATTAAAGGACACGTACAAAATATAATCAAAGGTTTTGATAAACATACTGGGGCAGATCCACGTACATTGGCACATATATAGACCGGCGTAGCGCATCTCATTTCCGTTATGCCGGCTCAACTTAGAGAGGCAAGTACCGTATCCTCATAGTATTTGCGCCCGACGATGCGCCGGCGCATCGTAAATTCCGAGGCGTAAGCTGGCGTAATTGAAAGTGGGAAGGAAGTGGGCGTGTTCCATTGAAATGAGCCGTGACCCCATGCAAATGAAGGGCCGACCGGACGGCGCATGCGCAATGACGCTGACTCTGTTCAGCGCCTCTCTGCGCATGCTTAGAACTCGGCCCGGCGTAATCAGTGAGATATGAACTAGGCCCGGCGTAATTAGTGATATACGCCCAGGGCATAAATATGCCCAAACATGCGCCCGTCCAGTGCAAAAGAACATCCATTTGTTTCTCCCCCTGAAGCAAGGTGCTTTTGTTCCGTTGTTTGTTGGTATTTGTAGGTTTTTGTCGGTGTATGTTTTTTGGAGCCATGTCAGCGAAGAAGAGGAAGCTGAATTGCTCCCCACAGGAGAAGGCCATCATTGTCAGGGCCATGACCCTGTATGATAAGTTTCTCCATGGGCCTGAGAGTGTGAATACCACCGCGGCCAGGAGGAGGGAGATCCTGCAACAGATAGCAGACGATGTCAATGCATTGGGGAGTGAGACCAGGACCCCCAATGAGATCTTGAAAAAGATCAATGATCTCAGGCGCGTCGTCCGAGGTAAGCTGGCTAAGATTACCACTAATGCCAGGGGCACTGGAGTGGGACCAGCAACTACTCTCAGGCTCACTGCTGAGGAGCGTGTGGTTGCCCAGTGCCTCCACAGGCATCAAGTGGAGGGAGTTCCAGGATTTGACTCAGTTGAGGAGGCCTTGAGGACAGGTAAGTGTGTTTTATTTCCTATCTGGTGTGTAGCATGTGTGGGGGGGGGGGAGGGAATATGTGACAAGTGTGTGGATCCTTCAACCTGTGAATGTTTTGTGTCATCCACAGATGTGCAGGAGGGTGCTGGGCCATCTGGCCAGTCCACAACCTCCCCCGGACATGAATCTGAGGCAGACCCCCAGGCAAGTCAGGAGTCATCTGTGGAGGGGAGTGGCCACACCTCTCCTCAGGAGGAGGTTGAGGAGGAGGAGGTGCTGAGTGGCAATGAGGTCATTTGGAGAAGTCTTTCCCTAGGGCTGGCACCAGTCAGGCCTCCATCAGGGGTAGCCCCTCCCACTCCTCCCCCAACAGGGCTTACCCCCCAAGGGTCTCCCCTACTCCTAGGCCCCAAGCCTCATCAGGAGCCAGGAAGGCCACCAGGAAGACAAGGGGGTGGCAGACGTTCTGCCTGAAAATCTGCGGAGGGACCAGGCCCGGCAGACCCGCCATCTGGGTCAGGTTGGCCAGAGTATGGAGCGCATGGAAGACAGCATGGCCTCCATAAAGGAGTCTGTGCAGGACGTGGCATGCAACTCCTTGGCTGTGACAACCTGCATGAATGACCTGCAGACCACCACAGCAGGCGTGGGTCAGGAGGTGCGCGCCCTGACCGAGGCTATCTGGGCCAACACGGCAGCCATCCAGGCGGGGGTGAGGCTGCAGGAGAACACCAGTGTGGTCCTCACCCGCATCGCCCTGGCATTGGAAGGCAGGCCACCAGGTGAGCAGAGACCAGGGGATGCTCCTCCTTCTCCTGATTTCCCCCCCCATGAGTCTCCCCTGAGTAGCCGGGGCCGTGGCCGTGGCCGCCGCAGGCGTGGGGCACGGCAGTGCCGGTAGTTTTTTTACTCAGGTGATGAGTGTTTTATGTTTGTTTTTTATTTTACTCATGTTATGAGTTGTTTTATTTTTGTGTAGCCCAAGCAGGCTACAGTGTGAATGATGTTTGAATGTGGGGGTGACATTCCTGCCGGAAAAGGGGTGTCACCCTCGGTTGTTGGGGAGAAGGGATGCCCAGAACCAGGGAGAAGTGATCCCCAGGTCTGTGTGAATGGTGTATGAATGTCCAGTAACATAATTGGAGCCTTGGCGTGGCGTTGCTGCTCCCAAGTTCTGAATGGTGGACTTGGGCTAATCCAATTTGATGAGGATGTGATGTGTGTGTGTGCTAGGGACCACAGTGGTGTGCATGCGTGCATTCTCCTTGTGCCATGATTAATGTGTGTGTTTAACGTGCAAAGATGCCTACTGCGAGGCATCTCCTGACTGCTGCTCCCTCAGAAGACGGGGTAGCCTTGGTTATGGGGGGATTGTCTGGTTCGGGGGTGAGGTCATCACGTATGTCAATCTCCAGGCCCTTTCTCACGGCGAAGTTGTGCAGCATGCAACATGCACCGATGATCTGGCACACAAAGTTTGGGGAATACAACAGGTTCCCCCCGGCTTATTCAGGCATCGGAAACGGGACTTCAGGAGGCCAAAGGTGCGTTCCACCACTCCACGGGTACGTGCGTCTGCCTCATTGTATCTTTGCTCTCCTGGGGTTTGGGGATTCCAGAATGGAGTCATGAGATGGGGCCCAAGTGTATATGCAGAGTCACCTGGAAGGTAAAAGACAGGAGGATGTTAGTCGTGCATGTGCCCCTCGTGATGTCTGCATCATGGGGGGGACAGACATGCCTGACACCCATGTCACTCACCAACCAGCCAGCTGTCCCCATACACGTTCTGTTCAAATTCCGTTGGGATGGGGCTTTGACGGTATATGTAGCTGTCGTGGCTGGACCCTGGGTGTTTGGCACGGACGTGCCATATGAGGCATTGGGCATCGGCTATCACCTGTATGTTGATGGAATGCCAATGCTTCCGATTGCGGTATAGGTGCTCTGTGTCATGGGGGGGCCGTAGTGCCACCTGTGTGCAATCAATGGCCCCCACGGTGCGTGGGAATTCTGCAATTCTGTAGAAATCATGCATTGCCTTCACCCGCAGGTCCTCATGGGTGGGTCTGATGATTTGGTTGGCCATGTGTCTGAGGATTGCGGGGACAACCTTGTGCACACATCTGCTAATGGAGGATTGTGCCATCCCAGCCACGACTCCACTTGTACGCTGAAACGAACCACTGGCAAGGAAATGGAGTATTGCCAGTACCTTGACCAGTGGCTGCACTGCATGTAAGCGTCGTGTCTGGCTGGTGATGTTATCTTGCAGGGTTGTGGTTAATTCCAGGATGGCAGTAGGGGTGAATCTGAAGATGCGATACACCTCCGAATCACCCATGCCAAAGAAGTTTATGCACGGTCGGTATATCCTCTCCCGTGCCCTCCTCCTTCTACGCGCATCTAAAGCCAGTAGTATAGCTATAACCATGGATGCCCCTGGCATGTTGGCATACAGATTGTTGTCCTGCAAGTGTGGCTGCTCAGCTCGTCCCTAACGGTGCTGCTGAAGCTGACCTGCACACGTCTGGTGCAAAGTTAAAGCTGCTTTTTTGAGGGGTAACTTTAGACCGGACGTACAGCTTACGCGCACAGCGCGTAGCCTGCGCCGGACAAACGTACTTTCGTGGGTCGCCGTATCTCCCTCATTTGCATATTTGCATAGCAAAACAATGGTGCGTCCAGCGTATTTTTGCGCCCACGATGCGCCGGTGTAGAAAAATTACGTCGGTCGGAAAAACCTGTTTTTCAGGCGTATCTCGTTTTGGGGATACGGCGCATAGATACGACGGCGCGTATTTACACTTACGCCGCGCATCTCGAGATACGCCGGCTTAAGTGCTTTGTGGATCTGCCCCAGTGTCTCCAAACACTTTGCCACACATCACAAACAAGACCCCTCCCATTTGAAGTTTTGGGGCATCGAACCTTACAAAAAGCATTGGAGAGGTGGACACAGAGTCAGAACCCTTAGTCAGCTAGAATCTAAATGGATATTTGTTCTTGATACATTCACACCCCGGGATCTAAACATAGAATTTGACTTAAACTGTTTTATTAGTGATTTTTAATACCTATCATAATCTACCTATATATATATATATATATATATATATATATATATATATATATATATATAATTATTATTTTTTATCTCTTTTACCTATATTTTAACTTAATTTTCTCCCCGTTTATTGTATTCTTATGGTCCTTATAATTTATTTTAATTTTTAATTTATATAAATCATAATTTTAGATGGTTATTTGCAAGTATGAACCACCATTGCTGTTGTCCATTTATTCTTTCTTATTATGGGATTGCAATTCCTTTTTTTCCCCTTTCTCCGTGTTGCCCCTTATGAGCACTCGTGCGCTACACCCCCCTTTTGCCTGTGTGTGTGCTAACATTCATTCCCAACTGTTTAGGAATTGACACTGCTTCCATCAGGCCAACCACACTTATTGTTTACCATCTAATCTCGATTCCCATGTATCCTTTTCTCCTAATACACCGAGTGCAATTGTGGTTGTCATGATACGGGCTACAACAAAATGGCCACGATCGTAGCCTCCTAAATTTATCCTCTGGAAAATGGCCGCCCCATTACTTTCAAGGTAAGGGCTTCAAGAAAATGGCCGACCGACATTTGAACCCAGTATAACCTATATAAAGACACTTCCGTGTATCACATCTTATCCCTGATGAAGTCACGTGATTCGTGATGACACGCGTCGGATAGACGGAACCCGGAAGTGACGTCTGGTCATGAGCTCGGTGCTCGTTTACTATGTGCATGCTTTTATTATGTTAAATGTTTTTTTACTGTGGTTTCAAATAAATAGTCTTAACCTACTACACTATAGCGTTCCCTTCCTTTCTGAATTTTCCTATACATGCCAGGTCTATTTACCTGAGCAGATCCACACTGATTGACCTAGCCCTAGTAGATGGGATTTTAGAGGAAGCAGGTATAAGGCTAGAGACACCGAAACCCCCTGGAAAGGAACGTGGAGAGGACCCTCCTTCTTGAGCAATCATCTAGCCCCTACACTCTGACACGCTGATTACCATACAATAATAAGGTCCGAAGGTAGCACAAGGGGGTGACACACACTGAAGATTTCATTCACGGAAGTCACTGAAGATTTCATTCCATTGAAGTCACAACATCACTTATTGATGCTACACAGCCCCTTATTATCACATCTGCACTTAATGTCTTCTGTAGGAATTGTTTACTGCTCCATTATTTGTTTAATTCACTATATGGACTTTTATTGATTTGATCAGTTTATTTATATATATATATATATATATATATATATATTTATATATTCTTTTGATTTCTTTCAATTTTTGTTATGGATTTTAATATATTTCATCTATTTATATATATTTGATACATATGTCAGTGTGACTTCGCTAGCACTTATCATCTATTTTAGGAACGCAACACCAAACATTGATTTTTTATACTACATGTGGTTTACTTTCCGCTGATCTATGATTCAATGGATCATTGGTGTACACGTTCGCCGGAACGCCTGTTTTATCAGGACTATATATATCAACTAAATACATAGAACCACAAATATCATCTAAATACACATAGCTCTGACTATAAAAAAACACAAGAGAAAAATCAATATACAGGTGGTCCCCGGGTTACAAACAAGATAGAGTCTGTAGGTTTGTTCTTAAGTTGCACGTATATATTCATTAATGATGTATTAACTTGAGTATTAGTTATTGATTATTATTTATGTTTCATGCCCGGAAACATTATATGTAACTAATTTGTTTCTCTTACATATTAATAGATGAGGGTGTAATATAGATGAATGCGGCGCCCAGAAGACACAATTCCTTGCAAAACATGTCGGCGACTAGCATCAAGTTCATCTAACCATTAGCATCTCTTCTGTAACAGGGCAACAATCGATTTTATTCATTGTGTTTTATTCTAATATATTTATAATAACATTTTTATTTTTACTATACAAATTTTCTACATTGAATTATTAGCTCACCTATCCCTGACACCACGCACCACAAAGTCCTATAACACTGGTGTGGCCTCAACACCCACTCAGTTTTTCCTTGCTCTAATATTTTGTTCTTAAGTTGAATCTGTGCCCCTGTTCAGAAAATTTCACCTCACATTATATGGAGGTAAAGCATCAGTGGAGGTACCCTTTTCCCATAATAACTCTTATAGGAGTGAATTTCTCTTCCTAGGGGTAGATTTCCTCTCACTTCCTGTTGCCTCCCTCTGTTGTAAGTAGGAGTTGTTTGTAAGTCGGATGTTTGTAACTAGGGGACGGCCTGTATATCAAATACATATATGTAAAAAGTTCACAAAGTTAGGGTAATAATCTCCAATAGGGACAAAAGGAAATAAAGGATAAAAAAATAATACTGTAATAGTAATAGTAATTAGGTGGTGTATGAAACATCGCTGCTGATAAACTAATAAATAAATTATTGACAAAGAATTATAAAGTGCACAAAATTCCAAACCAAGTTCAATAGTGACATATAAGTAATGAATCTTCTTCTAAAGTGCAAAAAAACTGAGGTTTTTCAACGTGCTTCACTGAAAATCTGCATCAATCATTAGAGTGCTCCCACCACCGCGTGCAATGCTTGTTCACCTCCTTGTAAGACCCAGCAGGGGGTCAAACACACCTTGCACACAGTGCAACTGTCCTTTAGGAAATGCTCCACACCGGTCCTCAACAATTCCTAGTAAGCTCTTTAGGGTAATAAAACCCCTGCAAAGAGTGCAGAATCCTCCTAATACACCCACATTGCTTTCCGATAGTTCCACACTGACATAGAAAACAAAAGTGCCTCCAATAGTGGAATATCCAGGGTATTACATGGACAGAACCTCACCACCCCAGCTAATGTTAACCACTTCAACCCTCGGACCATATTGCTGGTCAATGACCGGGCCACTTTTTGCGATTCGGCACTGCGTCGCTTTAACTGACAATTGCGCGGTCGTGCGTCGTGGCTCCCAAACAAAATTGGCGTCCTTTTTTTCCCACAAATAGAGCTTTCTTTTGGTGGTATTTCATCACCTCTTAAGCGTTTATTGATTGGTTTGCGCAAAGGTTATAGCGTCTACAAAATAGGGCATAGTTTTATGGCATTTTTATTAATATATTTTTTTTACTAGTAATGGCGGCGATCAGCAATTTTTATCGGTACTGCGTCCTTATGGCGGACAGTTGGGACACTTTTGACACATTTTTGGGACCATTGGAATTTTTATAGCGATCAGTGCTATAAAAATGCATTGATTACTATAAAAATGCAACTGGCAGGTAAGGGGTTAACACTAGGGGGCGAGGAAGGGGTTAATTATGTTCCCTGTGTGTGTTCTAACTAAAGGGGGGGTGGGACTGACTTGGGGAAATTACTGATGGCTGTTCATACATTGTATGAACAGACGGTCAGGCATTTCTCCCCTTGACAGGACCGGGAGCTGTGTGTTTACACACTGTAACGAGCAAACGCGAATGCCTGGAGGTGATCGCGCCCGTCGGGGCGAGCAGGGGGCGCGCGCACGCCTCTGGCGGCTCGCACGCGCCCCTATTGGCTGATTCGCGAGATGATGTAATATTACGTGATCTCGCGCAGCCGAGCCGACCTGCCGCCGTAAAACTGCGGCGGCTGGTCGGCAAGCGGTTAAACTCACATATATTAAGAAGATAAAAGCATTGATAAATATTCCATTACAGATCTCACTTGTTGCAAAGGATTCCACCGTCAGGCTCCACCTCTACTAGTTACGCCACCTGCCTCGAGGCTTCATCTGGAGGCCCACAGAAAAATAAGTCTCTAGAATATGTAATGTTTTTTGCTGTTACAGTCTGTAAACTTTTTGTAGCACTTTTGTTTTGCTAAAGACTGCATCTAAAAACAAGCAAGCAATGTTACTATGCTTATACAATACACAGTTATGCTCATAAGTTTACATACCCTGGCAGAATTTATGATTTCTTGGATATTTTTCAGAGAATATGAATGATAACACAAAAACTCATGGTTAGTGTTTGGCTGAAGCCATTTATTATCAATCAACTGTGTTTACTCTTTTTAAGTCATAGTCCCAACAGAAACTACCCAAAAGACCCTGATCAAAAGTTTACGTACCCCAGTTCTTAATACTGTGCATTGCCCCCTTTAACATCAATGACAGCTTGAAGTCTTTGTGGTATTTGTGGATGAGGCTCTTTATCTTATCAGATAGTAAAGCTGACAATTTCTCTTGTCAAAAAGCCTCCAGTTCCTGTAAATTCTTGGGCTGTCTTGCATGAACTGCACGTTTGAGATCTCCCCAGATTGGCTCAATGATATTAAGGTCAGAAGACTGAGATGGCCACTCCAGAACCTTAACTTTATTCTGCTGTAGCCAATGAAAGGTCGACTTGGCCTTGTGTTTTGGATCATTGTCATGTTGGAATGTCCAAGTACATCCCATGTACAGCTTCCTGGCTGATGAATGAAAATGTTCCTCCGGTATTTTTTGATAACATGCTGCATTCATCTTGTCTGTGCCTTTGTAGCTCACACATCCCCAAAACATCAGCGATCCACCTCCATGTTTCACAGTAGGAATGGTGTACCTTTCATCATAGGCCTTGTTGACTCCTCTCCAAATGTAGCGTTTATGGTTTTGGCAAAAAATCTAAATTTTGGTCTCATCACTCCAGATGACTTTTTGCCAGAAGGTTTGAGGCTTGTCTCTGTGCTGTTTGGAATATCTTAAGCGGGATACTTTGTCGCATTTGCATTATAATGTCTTTCTTCTTCGACCATGCAGCCCATCTTTCATCAAGTGCCTCCTTATTGTGCATCTTTAAACAGCCACACGACATGATTTCATGAGTCCTGTATTTCACCTGAAGTTATTTGTGGGTTTTTCTTTGCATCCTGAACAATTTTCCTGGCAGTTGTGGCTGAAATTTTAGTTTTTCTACCTGACCGTGGTTTGGTTTCAACAGAACCCCCCACTTTCCACTTTTTTGATTATAGTTTGAACACTGCTGATTGGCATTCTCAATTTCTTGGATATCTTTTTATATCCCTTTCCCGTTTTAAACAGTTCAACTACCTTTTCCCACATATCCTTTGACAATTCTTTTGCTTTTCCCATGACTCAGAATCCAGAAATGTCAGTGCAGCACTGGATGAAAGATGCAAGGGTCTGTCAGGAGTCCAGAAACTCATTGACCTTTTATACACACACTAATTACAAGCAAACCTTTAACAGCCATTCAAACCCATTTGTGTCAGCTTGTGTGCATGTTATCAGGCCAAAATCACCAGGGTATGTACATTTTTGATCAGGGTCATTTGGGCAGTTTTTGTTGTCATTGTGATTTAAAATAGTAAACACAGTTGATTTATATAGCTGTAAGGAAGAGTCTGTCTACTTACCTCTCCTTTCACTCATTGCTGCTCTGTTGCAGAGAACTGATACCTTGAAGTCCACTGTAAAGCTGACACTTCCAGTAGTGTCAATCTCTGTGGTCCCCACTGGTTCTTGCTGTAGATCCCCATGACTTTACTCTCTGTACCCTCTTGAAATGTTGCCTGTAGTAGGACACAGCTTTAAAGCATTCCTCCACTGTAACCTCTGTGATTTCTGTATAAAAGCTGCAGACATAATAGTAGGATGTGGGTTTTTGTGGTGTGGTTGGTTTTTATAACATTGTGTTTGTGAGGTTCAAAGTCTGAATAGACTGTTATTAATCAGAAAATGCTAATTACTTTTCAGTCTTGAAGGTCTTTTGTGCTTTTCATTAGTTCATTGCGTAGACATGCAAATCCACCCAGCAGCATCTGAAAAGTGTAATAAATAAAATGCAATAGTATAACAGTCACTGTTTTCATTTCATGTGACTGAGCATAATAAAAAAACTGCCTTTGTGGAATAATGGCTTTTTTTTTCTTGTTCTCTTCTGTAATTGTCCACAAATGTGAAAAGTTTGGTGACCAATTTTGGGGAGTGTACAATGTGGAAAGAAGCAGGAGTACAAAATTTGAGATTAGCACAAGGATGATTAGTAAATATAAAATAGCATATTTACAAAAAAAAAATGTTTCTTTGTTTAATGTATCTGGAGTATTTTCTCTCATATGAGAGTTTCAGTGGGACCTGTCAATTTCCAAACCCTTCAGGAGGAAGGTCTTAATAAAAGAGGTAGTGATTATATTCATATGTAAACAGATTGAACAGAATTTAAGAGGTTGACGTTTTTTTTTTGCTTATAGACACAGTCAAAAAGTGATATAAAGGTTTCTTTAAAAAGGGCATACTCTAGCATAAAAAAGCCATATTAATGAGAAAATAAACTGTCCTTTAAAAAAAATAAGACCGAAGTGTCACCGTCAGCATTCCAGCACTACAAGGAATGCAATGAGAAATGTAAGAGCATTATCAGGGCAACTAAGACCACAAGAGACACATAACAGATGAGAGTAAAAAAAACAACAACACATGTTTTAATTATAGGGGTTAAGGACAGCTTACAGTTGTTTTCCAAATAAAAACTTGTTTGAAAAATTGCTGTGCAAATACCGTGTGACATAAAAAGTTGTAATGACCACCTTTTTATTCCCTAGGGTGTCTGCTAATATATATATATATATATATATATATATATATATATATATATATAATGTTTGGGGGGTTCTGAGTAATTTTCTAGCAAAAAAAATGCTGATTTTTACATGTAGGAGAGAAGTGTCAGAATTGGCCTGGTTGGCAAGTGGTTAATTACCATAAGTAAGTAATAATAATAATTATTATATATAGTTTTTAAGGTAATTTACAATATTTTCAAAAACTTTACTCAAGCAGGTGGCTTAAAGCGGGGGTTCACCCTATCAACGAAAAAACATTTTTTTTTTCTTTTACCATAAAATCAGGCATTGTAGCGCGAGCTACAGTATGCCTGTCCCGAATTTTTTACCCCCGTACTCACCTTGTACGCGTAGATCGAAGATACCGGGGAATGGGCGTGCCTATGGAGACGGAGGATGATTGACGGCCGGCTCTGGCGCGTCACGCTTCTCCGGAAATAGCCGAAATAGGCTTGGCTCTTCACGACGCGTGCGCATAGCCTGTGCGCAGGCGCCGTGAAGAGCCGAGACCTACTCCGGCTGTCTTCGGGGAGAGTGACGTGCCAGGGCCGGCCGTCAATCATCCTCCCTCTCCATAGGCACGCCCATTCCCCGCGGGAGCCGAAATCTATGATCTCCGATTACAAGGTGAGTCCGGGGTTAAAAAAATCGGGACAGGCATACTGTAGCTCGCGCTACAATGCCTGTCTCGATGGTAAAATCGTGTCGGGGGGGGTGAACTACCGCTTTAACGGACAAATTACTAAAGTTTGAAGTTATAACTTCCAGCCAGTAATTTCACAGTAAATAGATAAATCATTAATTATTATTTTATAGCATATAGCATAATAATATTATATTTAGCTTTGTTAAAAAAGTACCTTTTCAGCAGCAGTAGATTGTCCCTCTAAACCACAGGTGTCAAACACATGGCCCGTGGGCCGAATCCGGCCCTCCAGGCCATTTCATGTGGCCCTCGCGCCTCTCCTGTAGCTGCAGGAGAGCTCCAGCCCTCATCTGGTCCTACTCCAGACCCTGTCATTTGAGCTTTCAAGCAATGCATCCAGCTTCTTCCCAGCAACAGCATAAGGAAAGGGGGGTGCACTGTGATGTAAGGGAGAGTAGGGGACTCTCCCTTACATCCCTTCTGATGGTGGGGTGGCTCTTGACATCTAATGTAAAGGGGGGGGGGATGCAAGAGATACAACCCGCCCTTTTGAGGGCAATCATAATGCTGATGCGGCCCACAATAAAATTGAGTTTGCCACACTTGCTCTAAACTGTGTGAGAAAAACATGGGATTATGAGTAAGCCAAATACCCTGGAAGGGCTGGAAGGGAGAATGTGTCTTTTAGACACATGCCCCCTTCTATGACACTGAATTCAGAGGCCAGCCTCCACTGCAGCATTTTTTTGGACAGCTTGGACCAATGGTGCTTTACTATTGGTCCAAGGCTCCAAGCTGTCCATTGACCTCAGTGCCTCTGACAAGAAGTTAGAGGCACTATGAGCTCATCCTCTCAGTCTGCTGCAAACAGCTTGTGTCAGTTTGTATTTAAACTGTATGTATAGCTACTGACAGGCTGCGCAAGAGGCCCTGTATCTCCTGAACCATAGAACCTAGGAGCCCCAAATTTGACCAGTTGGGGGGGGGGGGGGTAGGACTTTAGCTACATTTTTTATGTTCATGGTAGGTGAGGTTCTGCCTCCCCTGACTGAATGTCCCTTATGTGAACTCCTTTTTGATTAGAGGATCATTTTACTATAATTTAATTCCCTATAGGCATTTCACAATCAACGCATTCCACTATTATTGTTAAGTTTTGCCATGGGGCACTATGTGCGCCACTACCACTGTATGCCCTTGAGTTTTATTTTATTTTGCATGCTGTTGTTATCTGTATGATTCGCATTGCTTTTTCAACCTTTATTTATTTTTTACTAACATGATTATATACAGACAATTTAGATTAAAGAATGTTTTTACAGAAAATAATTTTAATATATTCAGTAGAGTACCTTGTGAAGGTGAATGCTAAAAATAATCTGCTCTGGAAGTCAACCATGCTAGATACTCCACTCCCGCTCATTGATGTTTTCTCTGACATGAAGAAGCAAAGCCTCTGACTCTTCCATGAGTGTCAACTAAACACAGAGACACAATGCAGATCAAGGCATGATAAGTCAGTAATTGGGGTAAAATCAGTTTCAGTGAGGCAACGGACTATGCTGGTGACTAGTCCTTTTTCCTCTACCTGCTTTTTTTGGGTATAATAAAATTATGTCACCCTAGAAATGATCTTTCTATTAAGCCCTGTACACACGATCGGTCCATCTGATAAAAACGGTCTAATGGACCGTTTTCATCAGTTAACCGATGAAGCTGACTGATGGTCAGTCGTGCCTACACACCATCAGTTAAAAAAACGATCATGTCAGAACACGGTGACGTAAAACACAACGACGTGCTGAAAAAACGAAGTTCAAGGCTTCCAAGCATGCGTCAACTTGATTCTGAGCATGCGTGGATTTTTAACCGATGGACGTGCCTACTAACGATAGTTTTTTTTCTATCGGTTAGGTATCCATCGGTTAAATTTAAAACAAGATTGCTTTTATTTAACCTATGGATAATTAACCGATGGGGCCCACACACGATCGGTTTGGTCCGATGAAAACGATCCATCAGACCGTTCTCATCGGTTTGACCGATCGTGTGTACGCGGCATAAGCCTAGAAATAGCAGCTAGATTCTAGTTGTTTTTAAGAAACTGCTATGTTGTGCAGAAAGAGGATGAGCGGGTCCAGCCACTATACATATACAAAAACCGTTTTATTACATTCTACAGACAGCTAAACTGAGAGTCCCCAAGCAGGAGGGTCCATATTACTTTGCATCAGGGAGACACATGGAGGAACATTCCACTGTTTTACAGAGAGAGGAAAATACTTTTAAAAGGCCATTGGGAGTCTCCTGATGCAAACAGCAACATTTCACAATTTGACAATGTATAGGACACAAATAATTGCAAAAAATAACTCTGAGAGACTCACATAGTCACAGTATTAATACATATCAGCATAGATGTAAAACAATCTGCTGGTGTATGGTGTGAAAAAAAGTAAAAAAAAAATGTCACAATGGTACTAAGGTGATCTGGAAGAGAAGTTTTGGCAATGACAAAACACCAATGACCGTTGATTATTTGACCATTGTCATTTGCCCCCCGAAGACAGCATGGTCCTCTGGTGAAATGGATCTTCATATATCATTGTCTTTCAAGACAGAAGTTTTAGGAGTTCCTATCTCTTTTTAAATAAGGTATGAGCCAACACAGAAGAGGTCAAAATTGGTTGCAACTGCAATTAAAAACTTGCATTCCAACTACAGCACTTTGCTGGATGGGAGTCTGAGCAGACACTTCTTCCTGCTCAACGACTATTTTCTTATGCATTTAAGGGTCGGTTACCACTCTTTGTCCTAGATGGTGCAACAGGGGGGTGCCTCGTTTGTCGATATGCCTACCTGCACGTTAATATGTAAAATATAGGATACAGTTAAAAAAATACTGGGTGTCTTATCCTACTAGATTCACCCCCATATGGGGAAATCATAGATTTATTCAAATTTTTCTCCCTTAGGGGCTTTTAGAGATGGGGGAAATTCGGAATAACAACTATAGCTCAGTTATACGAAAACTATATACTTAAATCCTTTGAAGATCTAAGGGGAGAGTTCTCTTTACAATCTAATTGGTTGTATCAATTCCTCCAACTAAGACATGCTTTACATGCCCAATTCTCTTCTGCTAGGATATTTTTTCACCCTATCCTTGTTCTTGATAAGATAGTACAGGCAGGGTCAACAAAAGGTCTCACCTCTGCTACATATAGGGTATTGTTAGATAGGTTTTTACCGAACTTTCCCATTCACTCTAGGTCTGGCTGGGAAAAAGAAATCGGTTCTATCCCAGAGGAGGTGATGATATTATTCGGTCCTCGCCCCGGGTGTCTCTTTCTCCATCACACAGACTGGCACAGATCATTTTTTTGGGTTGTGTTTTGTTTAATGTGATTTTGTTTGTATAATTTGTCTGTATTGTCTTAAAGGGTCACTAAAGGAAATTTTTTTTTTTTGCTGAAATGACTGTTTACAGGGTATAGAGACATACAAGTTAACTGATTCCTTTTAAAAATGATTAAAAATAGATTAAATTCAATCATATAATGTGCCTACAGTTTCACTTTCGTTTTTAAACTGGTTTCATATTTCTGTGAAGTAAAGAGACCCACAGAACAAAAACAAACAAATCCAGGGCAGTGTTTTGTTTTTAAAATGAATCTGATTGGTTCTGTTAAGTTTTAGACACACAGTAATGACAGCTTAGACCATCGTGAAAAGCTCCCAGTATGATGGTTATAAGGAAACAGGCAACCAGGAAGTGTCCATATCAGAGCAGTTTTACAGCAACATCAATGATGCAATGTGCTTGGGGCGATGCGCTGCAATGTGCTGGGGGGGCGATGCAATGCAATGTGCTAGGGTTGATTCGATTCGATGTGCTGGGGATGATGCAATGCAATGTGGCTATGCGATGTGTTGGAGGCGATGCGATGTGCTAATAATATTCCTTGTTGTACATGCAGTATATTTACTGGTTCCCTAAGGGAGGAGGGGAGGAGAGGTTTGCATAGCTAAGGGGCGGCAACTTCCTCTGACACTGCCATTGCTATGGAAACCTGACTTGAAACCTATTACACTACTTGTGCTGCACTGAGCATGTGCGAGATCTGCAAGGATGAGATCCAGGAAGAAATACAGTATGGCTTCAAATACCCACACTTAAGATGGCCACGGTCTGCTGCAAATTTATAAAGTAACAAAATGCAGTAATAACCTAAAAACTGACCTTAGTTTAAAGACTAACTTTACTAGAATACATTAAGCTTGTGTATTATAGGGGTATTTTTATATAAAAGTATAATTTCAGCCAGAACACCACTTTAAAGTAGAATTCCTGCCTAACCACAAAAATTCTCAATAATTCCCCCCCCCCCACATACTTACTATTGACCCCTAAAATATGCCTCACTTACCACGGACCCCATTATTACTGTTGAAATGAGTGCCTAATAAAAATGCTGTGTTCTGCATTTCAAAAACATTCAGTAAAAGTTCCTAAAAATGAAGTGTATGTCCCTTGTTTCCAGTGGTATCAACAAAGAATATGTTCAGTTAGATGAAATGAGTACTGATTGGCTGGAGGAAGACATTTTGTAAAGTTGTAAACAATATTGTATAAACTGGTGTAGCTCTATGAGATTACAATATAAAATACACACATATATTGCTAATGTAGTCAACCATAAGTGAATAGTGAAAATTAATAGGTGGGGTGAGTGAACACCAACAACAATTAAATAATCCAAGATGTCAAAAAACAAATATATGTAGTCATGTGATAACAGTTATATAAAGTGAGTCCAATGAGAAATACTAGGTGAATATCTACGTGTACAAGTAATGCTTCCAAAGATCAACAACTGGTCAGTGATCCATTACCGAATGTATAGCCAAACGCTTACTAGAACTAGTGGACTCATATACCATTGCCATTGAGGACAGGCTCAATTCAACCGTAAGAGATGTACACAGGTCTCTCTGCACTCCAAGACAGGAATGGATGAGCACCGCACTCACAGGTCAACTTCCCATCTCATGGTTGCAGAGTGCGCCGCTGCCTCTGACTTGGTTTTAGTGGTTTTGAGGGATTGGCCTCACTATCTTCATTCTCCTGAGCTCAGTTTGATGTTGCGAAAGATAAAATAAAGCTCAGCATGACAGTCAGGTAGCCTCTGGGACATAGATCAGACACGCAACCAGGATGCCTTGCCTTGGCCGCTGGCAAGGGAGTGAAGATGGAATGGAAGCAGGGAACCACTGTCACTGGAGAGCCAGCACCATGGATGGAACATAAGGTCCTGGATATGAAGCCACCTTATGTAGTAGGAAAATGCTGGAACTGGAACAAGAATGCATTTCATTGTAACCTTGCTTCTTCCTCAGCCCTATTTTATATTGTAATCCCTTAGCGTTACACCATGGTTTATATAATAAAATGTCACTATCTATGTCTGTGAGGTGTCAGCTGCTAACCTTTTTATTCTTTTAGCGCAATTTTCTCTATTTCCCCTCTTGTAAAAAACATTGGGAAAAGTCTTGTGCCATTGTAACCAGTGTAGCATCCACTATTTAGATAGATGCTAAAGTTAGGATTTTTGTGAGAGGGCAGGTAAATTTAGGCAGGCCTGGCTAAAAGCTAGGCCTGTTTGTTATGAACTGTGTTGGCTGGGAGTGACTCAAAGTAGGCTGGTGACTCATAGCTATCATCACTTCTCGGTTACCTCCCTCAGGCTTCTAGAGGATTAGGATTGGCAGGGGGCAGGCCTCCTTGATATACCCAAGGTCAGCCGAGCTGGGGGGGTTTTAGTCGGGTGGAAAAACTGAGAATAGAGTGCTAGGCTGTCCGGGGCCATTGAGGCCACTCCCCAATTTGGGGGGGGGGGGTGATCTTGGGCCTGGTGCTTGGGTGCAGGAAGGATTCATTCAAGAATGCATAAAGGATCTGCACAGGAGGCGCAGAGAGGAGTCAAGGAGGACAGCTGGAGCTAGTACTGCCGGGCAAGTCTTCAGGAGGGATCCACCGGTGTGCGTGAGGCCTGGAGGGCTGGTGAGTGGCAGGCACAGTCGGGAGAACTGGGGACGTTTGTCTGAGAGGACTGGGAGTGTGCAGTCTGGGACAGGACTGTGATGTCACGGGCAGTGGAGTCGGGCAGCTGCAGCCAGAAGGGCTGGCAGGGCCTCAAAAGGGATTGCTGAGAGCAGTAGTCCACCATAGGACAGCTTCGTAAACTCATCCCCTTCATCCCGAAAGAGGATACAGCGGTAGAAGTCGGAACAATCATCAATTATGCAAACTCCCTCTATTTAGGATTACCAAAATACCAGATCTCACGCCTACAAGTCGTTCAGAACACAGCCGCCAGGTTGGTAACAGGAAAGAAACCCTGGGAATCCATCACCATGTCCCTGAGAGCCCTTCATTGGCTGACAGTAAAGAATCGGGTCACATTCAAGACCCTCTGCCTCACCCACAAATGCACACAGGGAAAGGCTCCTCAATACTTATGTGAGAAAATAAAACATTACACCCCCCACCGCACTCTCCATTCCTCAAACCAAAACCTCCTCTACATCCCCAAGTCCAATTACAAATCAAAGGGAGAGCGAAGATTTGCAGTCCAAGGACCACGGCTATGGAACGCTCTACCAACAGATATCCGCTTGGAAGAAAACCATCGGGCCTTCAGGAAAAAAATCAAGACCCACCTCTTCTGAAGCATAAGAAAGACAACGGATGGCACAAGCGCCTTGAGGCGATTAAGTTTGCATGTGTAGCGCTATACAAATTATTCACTCACTCTAGCATTAAAGATTTCCTATTCCACTTTTGCAACACGAAAAGGGACCCATGGTTCCTGCCTGCAAAATGTAGTTGCTGTGGCCTGACTGAGTCAGAATTGTTCCTAACCATGTGCTAGCTGTGCCTGCAAGTGAAGTGTTGTGTAGGAGAGAGGGAGAGATAGTCTGCAAGCAAGTGTTGTGCAGGAGTAGTCAGGAGAAGTGTCTTGTACAAAGAGTGTGCATAGTTCTGTCCTAAATTGACTGTTTAGAAATTCAACTGGGCATCCATATATTCCCATCCCTCAATAAATGCAACAAAAAGAAGCATATGGACAGTTCTTTGTCTCCAAGGAAATTGGGAAGTGAATGCAGGGCTGGGCAGAGTGACGGGTGGACTACAACTTTCAGCAGCCCCACTGGGTACCGCTACACCAGTATGACCCTGTCATTTACTGTATTTATTGGCGTATAACACTCACTTTTTTACCCTGAAAATAGAGGGTAAACTGTGCCTGCGTGTTATACGCAGGGGGCTGTGGAAAGGTTTTTCCTGAAACTTCCCTCTTAAAGTTGGGGTGCGTGTCATACGCCTGTGCGTGTTATACGCCGATAAATACAGTACTTATATGAATACTTATCCAAATACCAATCCAAATACCTGTACTGAACAAGAAAATTGCTGCAGAATATTATGAAAAAATTAAATAACAGGTAAACTGTGTAGACGTTCTGACTTTTGCACACTCAGCATGATTTTTGATTAGATTTATTCATAATTATTTTTACTTGTTGCCTAGAGTTTTTCTTTAAGCCCTTGGCAGTTTTTCCTGTATATCCCTATGTAGGTTTATATTATATATTATTGTTCCCATCCTGTTACCCTTTTCTTATGTTTTTCTATAAAACACCACATATATACTTTTTGACTGAGGGTATTTTGTAAAACATACCACAGAACAGATTACAATCGGTGACATAAGTAAAATTCCACGCCATAATCAGATGGAATATGAGAGGTTCCTTATGTATATATGAATGAAACATGAACTCATATGTGGGTTGTTTTAATATTTGATATATTTTCATCCTTAGCATCCATACCATCTCAGCCATGTTTAGTATCCTGAAAGGTGTTTCTGTTTTCCCATAAAGCTGGACCTGTAAACAAACTGGAGATAAAACGCTCGTACAAAGCCTAAAATTGAGGTTTATTTCAGTGGCTCTTAACTGATTAAAATCCTCTTTTGAAGGGAAGTGAACACTTAAAAGGAAGTCTTGCAGAACAGTTATGGGAAGCATAATAACAGCTTTTGCCCTCTGGCACTATAGACAACACTGTATACATACCTATGCATTCAATTTAACATTTTATTGCACACATCTGCAATAGCATTATTGTTGTACGCTCATGACTGTCATTTCTAGGCTTATGAACCTTCTATGTCCCAGCGGCCAAAGCATTCACTTTTTACTTAAAGTGTAAATTCACCTCTTAAGAAAAAAATAAAGGTGAACCTGCACCCTTTACACCAACGTAGCTGGTATGCTGGTCTGAGAATTTGAAATCCCCTATTTTCTACTAGACATGTGCACACTGAAATATTTTGTTTCGGAATTTCGTTTTGGTCAGAAAAAATAATTTTTTTAGTTACTCCCGATATTCGTTTTTATTTATTTTGTTTCGTTAAAAAATGCATTCGTCTGAATTAATAAGGTCGAATCTGTTATTGAAGGCTTAAGGTGTCTGTCGAATGTTTTAAGAGGATTCGACGGAGCAGCTAAACTGTGCGATGCCGCAATCGTACATTTCCGGTCGAATGTTCCGCCTACAAGCTATAGAAGAATTCTAATGTTGTATGACACTAGTAATAATTATATTTATAAATTATTATTACTGGTCAACCAACATTCAAATTCTTCTATAGCTTATGGGCTAAGCATTTGACCGGAAATGTACGAATACAGCATCATACAGTTTAGCTGCTTCGCCGAATCTTCTTAGAACTTTTGACAGACACCATATGCCTTCAATGAAAGATTCAACGTTTGTATGTTTTTCGCTGCTTCGTCGAATCTTCGTCGTTCATGTCGAATGGTCTACCTCAACACTGTCTCTATGTCGAATCTTTTCTCTCAATGTCTAATCTTTCCTCTCTATGTAGAATAATCTTGGACTATAGGCACATTAGACCACAGGTTCGATAGACACAGATCGCTATTGTCACTGTCATGTCGAATCTCCTACCTATATTGAACTGTTGTAGCAACAAAAAATAAAATAAAGATCTTTCGGATTTCGGATTCTGCGTGTTCGTTTGTTAAAATGGTAATGAAAATACCAGAAATTCGGGCAGAAATGCATTCGGATGAAAACTAAAGCACATGTCTATTTTCTACCCCTTTTCTCTCCAGGGCTTCCAGGATGGATAAGAGAGGTTCTGATTGGTCAGCTCCATCACAGAAAAATCGCTTTGATCCATCCTGAAAGTGCTGCAGAAAGAAGACAGAGAAGAGAGGGGTTTTTAAATTCCCAGGCCAGTATACCAGGCACTGACAGCACATCACCCACAGAGGTAAGTATAGAAGGGACCAGGGGGGTGAAAAGGTAGTAGGGTGTTAATTTACCTTTTATTTTTCTGAAAAAGTGTACTAACCCTTTAAAGCTGAACTCAAGGCAAATATAAATGACCCAATTTTTAAACTTTTTCGTTTTTAACCACTTCCATACCATGCACTTACGCACCTTCCTGCCCAAGCCAATTTTCAGCTTTCAGCACTGTCGCACTTTGAATGACAATTGCGCGGTCGTGCTACATTGTACCCAAACAAAATTGGCGTCCTTTTTTACCCACAAATAGAGATTTCTTTTGGTGGTATTTGATCACCTCTGCGATTTTTTTTTATTGCGCAACAACTAAAAAAAGACTGAAAATTTTGAAAAAAAAATGATGTTTTTATTTTTTTCTGTTAATTTTTTTGTAAATACGTTTTTCTCTTTCAATTACGGGCACTGATATGGTGGCACTGATGGGCACCGATGAATTGGCACTGATAGACATCGATGAGGTAGTACTGACGGGCACAGATGAGGTGGCACTGATTGGCGGCGCTGGTATGCAGCACTGATGGGCACTCATAGGCGGCACTGATGGGCACACATAGGCGGCACTGATGGGCACTCTTGGGCGGCACTGGGCACTCATAGGCGTCACAGATGGGCACTCATGGGCAGCACTTATGGGTGGCACTGATGGATACTTATGGGTGGCACAGATGGGCACTGATAGGTGGGCACTGGGCATGGATGGGCACTGTGGGGTGGCACTGGACACTGGAGTGGCACTGATGGACACTGTGGGGCAGCACAGGTGATTTACCCAGGTTGCCAGTTAGTGCCCATTTGTGGGCACTGATTGGCATCTTTTTTTTTTAATGCTTCATTTTTTTTTTTCATTTTTTTTTTTTTTTTCATTTTTTTTTTTTTTTTTTGGCCCACCCTGGTGGTCCAGGGTGGGCTTCCCTGGTGGTCCATGTGGCGATCCGAGGGGGGCTGCACTGATAAACAATCAGCGCGAACCCCCCCTGTCAGGAGAGCCGCCGATCGGCTCTCCTCTACTCGCGTCTGTCAGACGCGAGTGAGGAAGAGCCATCGACGGCTCTTCCTGTTTACATTGTGATCAGCCGTGATTGGACACGGCTGATCACGTGGTAAAGAGTCTCCGCCGGAGGCTCTTTACCGAGATCGGAGATGCAGGGTGTCAGACTGACACCCCGCATCACCGATCGCCGCGCTGCGCGCCCCCACGGGCGCGCGCGGCATGAAATCCTGCAGGACGTTCGTGAACGTCCTGTCAGGATTTCACAACCACTTCCCGGACGTAAATCGGCTATAGGCCGGGCGGGAAGTGGTTAATCTTTTAATTTTTCACTCATTAATACGTTATAACATGTACTATTTTTAATAGTAGCAATTTAAAGCATACAGTATCTATGGTCAAAATGTAAAATCATATATTCATTCCCAAATTGTAATTTCAATTATTTCTTTGTGAATATTCCAGCAGGTTTGAGCGAAAAAAAACTATCAGCTCCTATCGGAGCCGCTGTACTAACAATCTGACATTAGTACCACGATCTCCCCCAATGAGCTGTTGTGTTTTGACAAGGGGAGTGCCCCCCCCCACCTGCAGAACACTCCGATCAGCACTCTCTGCCATTGGCTGAGACGCTGATCGGGACCTGGTCTGGTTGCTGATTTTCCAGCATGCTTGGATTTATTGAACCGGTCGATGTCGCCTGGCATTCGGCCCGTGTGTACAGGGCTTTGGAGTGCACCAGACTGAATGCAAGATTTGTATCCAGCTCCATGTACAGCCAGCTCGATTTTGGGTGAGTCTCCCACTAGTGTTAAGTAGCAGTATTGCAGGCTGTTTCACAGCCCTGTTTTACCTTTGCAAGGCTTTTTCTCCTCATTCCCCCTCCACCAAACAATGATCTTGCTATGGTTAGCAAGTCACTGTAGGCGAGATCTTGTGGCACCAAGCATAAATGTACTGTATGCGTCCAACCTACTCCCTTTTGCCTGTAACTTGCTGACTACATCTGCTGGCGCTCTCTTCCTGATGCCTCACACACAGACTATGCTTTATGTAAAAAAGCCTTTAAATGGTTGTAAACCACATTCATAAAATGTGATCTAAGCATGTATATCTGTAGTGTTTACTTATCTCTCTCCAAAGCTCTAAGTGGCGTTTCTCATTTCTGACACGTTTTCTGACACATGAAATAACAGTAGCTAAATATTTGTGTCAGGGGGGAGCTTAGAAGGAGATTAGCAGGGAGCTTGTCTATTCAGACTACAGCTCTGCATGTTCTTTCGTTCCTCTGCCTTTCCTCCAATAAGCTCTCACACAGTGTAAGTGCAGACTCCCCACCCTCCCTACATACTGCTGAAAGAGGAAGAAAGATTTTTAACACAATCTGCACTTTCTAAAGAGCGTAAAAAGAGGAAGACAGCAGATTTTCAAGTAAAACTTTTGTAGAAGGATTTTTTTCATCTCTGTGTATCATCTGAGGACACTTACTTCATTGGGCTTATGAGTGTTTACAGCCACTTTAAGGAGTTTCTCTTAGCCACCAATCAGTTTCAATTCTGTTTTGAAAGTAAGAACATGATTGGCAATGCAGAAGGCAAGGGATAAGATGAATATAGGGAAGGCTCGGGAGAAACATTCCTACTGCCCTCCTAGTGAGCTTTTATGGAGCTGTGTGCTCTGCATTAAATTACACAGAATTCAGATACCGCTAAACTGAGTGACTTTATGGACTTAGGCACAGTTTACTGGATAACATTATTAGCTCAATGAATGCTAATACATGTTGCTTAAAATTGATCTTTAACACCACTTCTGATCACCATATGCGATACTACATCAAATACTGTTAAAAACACATCATTGTGAAACTTTTAGACTATCTGGAGATGTGATTCCTGTTACCTAGTGCAGGAGGAAATACTGGACATGTGGTTTAAAGATGATGCTGTGCTGTGGATCTGAACTATATGTGGAAGACATTTAAGGCCTTGTACACACGACCGAGTTTCTCTGCAAAAACCAGCAAGAAGCTTGCTGGGTTTTTTTTTTTTGCCGAGCAAACCGGTCGTGTGTACACTTTTCGACGAGGAAACCGTCGAGGATCTCGTCGGGCCAAAAAGAAAGCATGTCTTCTTTTTCCTCGACGGGAATGGGAAAATTTGGCTCGCCGAGATCCTCGGCGGCTTCACAAGGAACTCGTCAAGCAAAACGATGTGTTTCGCCCGTCGAGTTCCTCGGACGTGTGTACGAGGCTTTATTCGCCACAGCACCGTGCATCATAAAAGGTTGCCATGTTTTTTTATTCCATAAAATACTATTTATCATTTATTTTTTTCTTACCTTTTTCGTCTTACTGCTGCTGATCTTTTTCAGGCTCTGTCAGCCAATTCCTGTCTACATGTTCTCACTTCAGCATCAGGTGTATATTATTGCTCTAGACCAGGGGTCTCCAAACTTTATAAACAAAGGGCCACTTTATTGCCCTTCAGACTTTAGGAGGGCCGGATTGGGGCCAGCAAGGGAAGAAAAAGTCACGGGCCCGGCATCAGTGAGAACATATATGGCCTCAGGGTTGGTGGTCAAAAGGAAGAGGAGTATTCCCCCTGTTAGTAGGAGGAATAGTATCCCATCATTGGTATCAGTGGATAATATAGTGCCCCATTGTTGGTGTCAATGGGAGGAAAAGTGCCTCATGTCAGTGGGAGGAATTGTGCCCCCAAGGGCCGGATAAAGGCTAGCAAAGGGCCACATCTGACTTCCAGGTATTCTTCCCCGCGGGAGTGGGCGTATGTCTCCCTTTCCCCGACGCCCCAGTGTGTGCTGGGACCTGTCCGCAGTGTCTCCTGGGAGTTATGAGTCATGATTCCCAGGAGACGATATACAGATATATCCCAGGAGACGATATACAGCACTAATATATATATATATATATATATATATATATATATATATATATATATATTATTTAAAGATAGATGTATAAAAATATATATTATTAAAAGTTTTAGATTAGATATATATTTTGGGAAAATTTAAAATAAAGATTTAAAAAGTTTAAATAAAATATTTGATGAATTAGAATACCAAATTTTAATTACAATATATTATTTGTTATATTTATGAAGATTATCTATAAAAGATAAATTTGTCAATATACCTGTATAGCTGTATATGTGTATGGTTCTTCTTATTCGTCCGTCGGTGAAGTGACTATTTAGTCAATCACAATGGGGCGTGTACTTAAAATGATGACACCCGTTGTCATGGTCACCCTGAAGTGTTGACGGTGCAGCAATGTCCCGTCGCGGCCGCTGATAGGCTGAGCGCACTGTGAGTCACCCACCCCCAGAAAGTGGAAGAGACCGGGACCGGAGAACGGGACGGCGATATCGGAACAACGGGGGATCGTAGGCAGGTAAGTGAAGGTTTATTTTGTATAGTTTTACAGCCCGGGCACAGCGGGGGTTAAAAGTTTTAGCTCAGAGAACTCCTTTAAGTTTCTGATGGCTCTTTTTGTGATATGCTGTCTCTTTGCTTTTTGTTAGCCACAGCTATTATGCTAGTCCTTCTTCTATTATAGGTATCTGTTAACATACAAAGTGACTCTGTGCTCTGCTATAAGAGCAAAAAGGGCAGTTTCCCCCAGGCCTGATGACCCAGGTTAGCCGCCATTAACCCAAGTGAAAAAAAGTTTAGTGGTCAGTAAAAGAATTTACTTTATATACAACGTATTGTTGGTCCAATGTTTTTTTTAAGTACAATCCATGCTCATCCCAATCACTAGACCTCAGAGTTTGGCATATGTAAAAGCTTTCCAGAACCTCCTTTAAAAGTGAGAAGTGATGTAATTTCCCCACTCTGACAGCTCTTGTATGTAAGTATAGTGGGTTCTACATTAAAAGTATCTATAACGAGCCACCAAAATGTGGGGTTGGTTAGTAAGAATTTGTTAGACACAAGTAAAAAAAAAAAAAAAAACCAACGATGCCCATCAATCTAGAGAATAAATCAAAGTGTTTCCTGCTTCCTGGCCACCGTATAGCCGGACACACAACCAATGTTACATATATATAGTTACATAGTAGGTGAGGCTAAAAAAAGTAGGGCTGTGGAAATTAACTATTAATTCCTCGATTAATCGTACATTTTTTTGATCGACCAAAATTATTTTGATCGATCAAAATTCTTTTTGATTGGTACTCTCCTCTCCGCCGGCTTCTGGGTCTTCAGGGAGTTTCGTCGGAGATCCAGTGACATCACGGACACCGTCGGGGCTTGCCATGTCCATCTGAAGGGCTCCTTTGCTGTGCCTATATATCTGCATGCCGGCGGGATCTTACTATCTGCCACACGCAAGGTCTGTTACACTTCCCTCTATCACACCCCTCTATCAACCTGGGATTCTACAGCTATCCACTGGGAATTGTAATAGTTCCCTTCACGGGACATCTACATGCCGACCGACGGATGTTAACCCCTCCTCATTTGGATTCAGCAGTGGTATCGTTGTACACATTTTTATACCAGTATCATACATAGCTATATGTTTTTTATGACTGCTTTTGCTACCGTTTGGTATTACACTTTGGCATTAGATCAGCTAGAAGTAGTCGGATCTGTATGTGCGTTAAAATTAATCAAAATTAGTGGTTTAATCGATTAAAATAAATTAATCGAACACAAAAATTTTAATCAGTAACAGCCCTAAAAAAAAGACACAAGTCCATCAAGTCCAACTTATGGAATGTGGAATGTTAAGTTGGATGGATGGGGACCCATTCATGAGATGTTTGCCCTGGTCCGGCCAATGTTTGAAAACATCCGTTGCATCCTGAGCAGTATCTGCTATCATCTAAGGATTCGGAGGAGACATTGTGATAAAATTACATACAGAAGAACAGGTATTTCATCATATGTTTCTCTCATTGTGCCTCTTGGCTTCTCTGAACAGCTGAACAGTCATATTAGACGCTCCCAGTGACCACTCCTATCTTTCAACTCGTCAGTTACCTGCCTGCTTTGGAAATGACTCTTTGTGCCAATGTTTACCTAGCTGTTTCCCCTCAAAGAGCTCTGCCATTTCACAAGAAGAAGAAAAATGACATGTCAAAACCTTTCTAGGAGAAAAAAAATTATGCTTTCTGTTTTTTCACATGAGTGTATTCTCACAGGAAATGTGTATATACGTGTGTAGAAAAAGCCGAGATTAGTGGGCTGCAGCCTGACGTTACACTCCCCAGGCCTTTGAAATGTAAGCTGCTCATAGTTAATATGCACTGTTTTCCGAATATTTTGCATAAGTGAGGTTTATAACGAAGGTTTTACATAGTGTAGGATTCATGTTATATATCAATGTTAATGTGTACTGACAAAGAGTTCCTTAATTTTTTGAACCATTTAAAATGATAGATAGGTGCTTTTATACAAAATTATGTGTTTGTTGTACATGAAGCACTTCTAGATATGCTAGAATTAAAAATAATGAAAACCACAAATCAAATGGATACCAGAGGTCTGGAACTTTCCTATGCATCTTTCTCTATGAAAAAAATGTTTGAAGATAGTTTGAGAGAAGATGACAATGCAATATCATTCTTATCAGTGCTGTATAGAAACCACACAGAGATAGAGTTATTGATTTCCCATAGTCATATAGCACAGACATATTATACAACACTTTACAGGGAACATTTTCACCATTTTGATTGGTCCCTACTAGATTAATGTTTATACTGTAGTTAGATGTATATCTCCTAACTGTCCCTTATATGGAGGAATTGTCCATCTTTTGGAACTAAACCCGTCTGTTCCTGCTTTGTTGTGTCTCTTTGTTGGTCAGATGTAAACAGTGGCGGCTGGTGCTAAAAAAAATTGGCGCAAACAAACGGGAAAAAAAAAACATAATTTGCAGCCTCACTGTGCCCATCAAACGCGGCTACTGTGCCCATCAATTGCCACCACTGTGCCCATCAAACGCAGCCACTGTGCCCATCAATTGTTGCCACTGTGCCCATCAAACGCAGCCACTGTGCCCATCAATTGTCGCCACTGTGCCCATCAATTGCTGCCACTGTGCCATCAAATGCAGCTACTGTGCCCATCAATTGTTGCCACTGTGACAGCAATTGTCGCCATTGTGCCATGCCATCAATTATCCCCACTGTGCCATGCCATCAATTGTCGCCAATGTGCCATGTCATCAATTGTCGCCACTGTACCATCAATTGTCGCCACTGTGCCATCAATTGTCACCACTGTGCCATCAAACGCAGCCACTGTGCCATGCCATCAAACGCAGCCACTGTGCCATGTCATCAAACGCAGCCACTGTGCCATGTCATCAAACTTAGCCAATATGCCATGTCATCAAATGCTGCCACTGTGCATTGCCATCAATTGTCGCCACTGTGCCCATCAATTGTCACCACTGTGCCCATCAATTGTCGCCACTGTTCCCATTAATTGCCACCAGGTTGTTCCCTCAAAAACCGCCAGATTGCTCCTCCCCATCGCCCGGCACTTACCTTTCTTGCAATGCATGAATCTATGTATTGTAGACTTGAGTGACGGCGCAGGAGAGAGAGGGGGTGGCGCTCCTGCGCCCACTATGAACGCACCACCGCTGGATGTAAAGACCATTTTAAAGAAAACATAATACTTACACGCCAAAGGTGTTATACTTCGCTAAACCTTTCATCCAGCTTAAATAATTGCATTTGTTATTTTGAAACACCAGTATAATGGAAACATATGGGTGAGAAAGTAGTAGGTTTAATCAAATATTTTTTGCATATAATTTTTTTCTGGTCAATGTAATTGGGGGTGTTGCAGGGTGTGTCTTTTGCCTACATACAGTACTTTGTGCTGAAAAGTGTCCCTCTTTATCATCTCAGAAAGTTGGGAGATATGCACATAGGCTTGCTGCAAATTCATTGGGCCAGTTAAGGTAAGCCAAGTTTATCTGTAGTTTATTAAAAGTGGAGGTTCACCCAAATAACATCTATATCAGACTAAATTATTTATACTTCTAACATGAATAATTGGCATTTTTTTTTTAGGCTGCACATACCGTATAATCTATATTTGCAATCCAGCTTCCGGGTACTTCTCCCGCGGGAGTAGGCGTTTTCCAAGCTGAGCCGCAATGTAATCTGGGAGTTCGCCAAGATGATTGATGTCTATCAGAAAATGTTCCCCCTGGCGGATAAGGCCCCGCCCCTCGTATTGCGTAGTTGCGTCACGAGTGTCACAGAGTTTCCGAAAGAACCCGAACATGCAGAGATGCGAGTCAGCTCTACAGGGCGCCTGCGCACTGACTAGGAGCCGTGTAGAGCTGACTGCGCAGTGGCTGCAATTAATAAAGCATGACATGTTTGGTATCTATTTACTCGGCGTAACATCATCTTTCACATTACACAAAACAATTGGGCTAACTTTACTTTTAATTTCTTTTTAATTCATGAAAGTTTATTTTTCCAAAAAAGTTGCGTTTAAAACACTGCTGCACAAATACCTTGTGACATGAAGTATTGCAACAATCGCCATTTTATTCTCTAGATTCTCTACTAAAAAAATATATATAATGTTTAGGGGGTTCTAAGTAATTTTCTAGCAAAAAATACAGATTTTAACTTGTAAACACCAAGGCCTGGATTCAGAAAGACTTACGACGGGCGTATCTGTAGATACGCCATCGTAAGTCCGAATCCGCGCCGTCGCAACTTTAAGAGTATGCTCAAACTGAGATACGCTTAAATGTTGCTAAGATACGACCAGCGTAAGTCTCCTACGCCGTCGTATCTTAACTGCATATTTACGCTGGCCGCTAGGGGCGTGTACGCTGATTTACGCCTAAAATATGTAAATCAGCTAGATACGCCTATTCACGAACGTACACCCGGCCGTCGCAGTACAGATACGCCGTTTACGTAAGGCTTTTTCTGGCGTAAAGTTACCCCTGCTATATGAGTCGCAGCCAATGTTAAGTATGGACGTCGGGCCAGCGTCAAATTTTCCGTTAATTACGTCGTTTGCGTAAGTCGTTCGCGAATAGGGCTGTGCGTAATTTACGTTCACGTTTAAAGCATTGGCTTTTTGCGGGTTAATTTGGAGCATGCGCACTGGGATACTTTCACGGACGGCGCATGCGCCGTTCGCAAAAAGCGTCATTTACGTGGGGTCACAATAAATTTACATAAAACACGCCCACATCTTCCACATTTGAATTAGGCGGGCTAACGCCAGCCTATTCACGCTACGCCGCCGCAACTTTGCTTTGTGAATACTGCACTTGCCTGTCAAAGTTGCAGAGGCGTAGCGTACATAGGATACGTTACGCCCGCACACAAATACACGCTCCCTACCTGAATCTACCCCAATATGTCAGAAATAGGCTTAGTCATGAAAGGATTAAAAGTCCTCCCTTCTTTTCCATGGATCCACTCCAGTTTCCACCACAGAATCATATACGTAGGTAAATTTGCTATTGACCAAGCTAGCCATAAAGCCAATGGGGTTATTTACCAAAGGCATATCCACTTTGCACTGAAAGTGCACTTGGTAGTGAAGTCACTGTAGATCTTAGGGGGACATGCAAGGAAAATTAAAAACATCATTTTAGCCTGCACACGATTGGATGATAAAATACTCCCTATGTGTCATTATAAATTAAAGTTCACAATTTGTTTTACTAAATGCCAGCTCCCCTATGTACCAATATAGCAGTAATGTACTTATTTTGCAAAAATAAAACAGCTTTCCATTATTTCAACACAGGCTTACCTCACTCTCTTCCTAGCTGTTTAAACACTCTGCTCTGCCTTACTTCATGGACAGACTTTAGGTCATGACACAGGAAGGAGTTGGCCAGCTGATCTCATTACCACAC
This sequence comes from Rana temporaria, assembly GCF_905171775.1. Taxonomy (NCBI): domain Eukaryota; kingdom Metazoa; phylum Chordata; class Amphibia; order Anura; family Ranidae; genus Rana; species Rana temporaria. The sequence continues at coordinate 43,707,805 of NC_053501.1, forward strand.
ATCCTGCATCATATACCCTCAGCTGGTCAATTCCTTTCTGTGTCATGACCTAAAGTGTGACCAGGAAGTAAGGCAGAAGTAAAGGCTATGATTAGAGTGAGGTAAGCTGTTTAGAATGAGTAGAAAGCTGTTTTATTTTTGCAAAATAAGTACATAAATATAAGGCCCCGTACACACGACCAGTTTCCTCAGCAGAATTCAGCTTCCGACCGAGTTTCTGGCTGATTTCTGCCGAGAAACCCGGCCGTGTGTACACTTTCGGCCGAGGAAGCCGACGAGGACCTCGGCGAGGAAATAGAGAACATGTTCTCTATTTCCTCGTTGTTCTATGGGAGAACTCGGCCCGCCGAGGTCCTCGGCGGCTCCAGGACTGAACTGGCCGAGGAACTCGATGTGTTTGGCACGTCGAGTTCCTCGGCCGTGTGTACGGGGCCTCATGCTATATTGGGATATAGGGGAGTTAGAATTTAGAAAATAAAAGGTGAACTTAGCCTTTAAATGGCTTTACTAAGCACATCTTTCACCAGTGCAGAGCGAACAGAGCTTACAAAACACAAGAGTCAATAATAAAATTGGATTTTAAATTAAAATACCTGTGGAAAATATATATGGAAAATCTATATAAAATAAAGTGACTAAAACATTTGTTATCCCTTCCCCTTATAATCCTGATATGTGCCTGCTGTATCTTGTACTTGTATGAAAATGTATCCTGTTATCTTTTTATTGCTTATATTATGTGAAATTCCTGGTGTTCCTGCTAGTCCTCTTGCTTTCCTTTTAAACACTGACCACACAAACAGGAGAGCACACTGTGGTTAGTTTTCTAGCTATGCTGGGAACTCAGAGTACTCTCCTCCAATAATTAGACTTGACCTGACATGCCCCTACTGCATAGCCATTCACTGGGAAGATCAGTGTCCTGCAGCCAAGAACAGGGGGAATGTGATCACTTATAAAAATGGAAAAAGAGTTCTTATAATGTTTTTTTTTTCATATTTATACAAAATGTTTTCTATTTAAAAATGAATGGGTTGTTTTACAAGGTGATTGTTTACAATCACTTTAAACTTGCAAATTAACAATGGCAGCCATTGGGTCTGGTGTTTGATTCCCTGTCTGCACAGAGTATATTCAGTCCCCCTTCTTTTAAATAGAGGTAATATTATATTCTATGTTCATCAGGGGTAGATGCAAAAGGCTTGTATAGTCTTTAAATCACAATAAAATATATGCACCGTATATACTTGAGTATAAGTTTTTGAGCACATTTTTTATTTTTTGGTGCTGAAAATGCCCTCCTTCGAGTCACCTTTTTGCGCCTGATCTCCCGGACTTTGGGGTCCCGGTAATGGCCGTAGGTCCCCTGGACCCCTGGGCACACATGTAGCTACATTTCTCCTCTACAAGTATGCAAAGTTTGTTGTCTGGGGGACCTACGGCTGGGGAGCACCGATTTTTCAAAGCCGGACACCCCGTCCATAGACTACCATGTTAAACGTCAGTCTAGTCAAGGGCACAGTGAGGCATGGACACAGTGAGGCATGGACACAGTGAGCTATGGACACAGTAAGGCATGGACACAGTGAGGCATGGACACAATGAGCTTTGGACACAGTGAGGCATGGACACAGTGAGGCATGGACACAGTGAAGCATGGGCACATTGAGGCATGGATACAGTGAGGCATGGGCACATGGAGCCATGGACACAGTGAGGCAAAGCAAGGCACAAATGAGGCATGCAGATGTACACCCTAGGCTTATACTCGAGTCAATACGTTTTCACATTTTTTTGTGGTAAAATTAGGTGCCTCTGCATATATTCGGGTCGGCTTATGCTCGAGTATATCCGGTGTTTACTATACAACTATGAAAGAAAGAATATAAATAATAGGAAATGCCTAGAAGTACCCTCTTTAGACATTAGAGCTATGCTCATTACTTTTGATACCTCTAGACCATTCTTCCTCTAATAGCAGGTGTTACAAGAATAACACATTCACCTTTCTTTTAGGAGTATGAAAAAACTATCTGCTGATTTACTGAACTCCTGATTTCCTTTTCCTAGTTCATTTTGTAGACATCATGAATTTTTGTGTCATGAGAACACCTACATATAAACACATTTGACAGTTTGTACAAAATAGTCTCAGCCCGTATATCTGTTTTTCCCATGCCTAAAAATGTTACATTTAAATTTAAATCAAAGATAATGATCACTTGACAGAACACCTCTTAATGTTCATTACACCACTTATTCTGTGGTTTTTATGAGGTGTGTTTTTTGTATTTCTTGTATTTATTTTCTTTCAAATAATTCATGACGGTTATTACCAAGCATCTCAAAAGCTGATACAGTACCTCAAATCTTTTCATCATTCTTCCTTTATAAGCGTGAGAACTTTTATAAATGCATTTCCTTGTTGTCATGCTATGTAAATCCTGCATGTTGAAACATCCTTCAGGTAAGTATTCATAGAATGTTGCTAGTCATTTTTTAGTGCATGGTGATCCTCCATAGATGTCCTTATTTAGGCACTTCTTCCTTTGGAGCAGCAGCTGTCTCCCAAATGTGCTCCTTTGCATTACATGTCATACATGCTTCACATAGAGACAGCCAGCATCCAAGCCCTCACACACTTCACAGGCTTGGCCCACTGTTGTCAACTGCATGTCAAGAAGAGAAGAGTCAAAGGGATCCACAAAAGTGTAACACACTTTTATTTGATTCAAATCAGACAACAACATAAAATACAGTGGAAATCGAAAGTTTGGGCACCCCAGGTAAAAATTTGTATTAATGTGCATAACGAAGCCAAGGAAAGATGGAAAAAAATCTCCAAAAGGCATCAAATTACAGATTAGACATTCTTATAATATGTCAAAAAAAGTTAAATTTTATTTCCATCATTTACACTTTCAAAATTACAGAAAGCAAAAAAATGGCTTCTGCAAAAGTTTGGGCACCCTGCAGAATTTATAGCATGCACTGCCCCCTTTGGCAAGTATCACAGCTTGTAAACGCTTTTTGTAGCCAGCCAAGAGTCTTTCAATTCTTGTTTGAGGTATCTTTGCCCATTCTTCCTTACAAAAGTCTTCTAGTTCTTTGAGATTTCTGGGCTGTCCGTCATGCACTGCTCTTTTGAGGTCTATCCATAGATTTTCAATTATGTTGAGGGCAGGAGATTGTGAAGGCCATGGCAAAACCTTCAGTTTACGCCTCCTGATGTAATTCCCCCGTGGATTTTGAGGTGTGTTTAGGATCATTATCCATTTGTAGAAGCCATCCTCTCTTTAACTTCAGCTTTTTCACAGATGGCATCAAGTTACCATCCAAAATCTGCTGAAATTTACAGCACTTTCTTTTGGAATTTGCATTTGTTGGACTTTCAACTCTGAACCTTCATTGAATAATTAAAAAATACTATTTTTTACATCTATTTATTTAAAATCACTGGCCCAGATTCAAGAAGCAATTGCGCCCGTGTAACCATAGGTTACACGGCGCAATTGCTTACTTGCTCCGGTGTAACGAGTGCTCCTGATTCAGGAACCTTGTTTGCGTAAGTGATTCGTGAATGGTGCTGGACGGCATTCACGTTCACTTTGAAGCAAATGACGTCCTTGCGACGTCATTTGCCGCAATGCACGTAGGGAAAGTTTCCCGACGGAGCATGCGCTGTACGCTCGGCGCGGGAGCGCGCCTAATTTAAATGATTCCCGGCCCCGGCGGGATCATTTACATTGCGTGCCCTTACGCCGGGCAATTTTGCCGGCGCGCCCTCGCAATTTACGGAGGTACTGCTCCGTGAATCGAGGGCAGCGCAAAATATTTGCGGGGGCGCAGGGCAAAATCGTTGCCCTGCTCCCCCGCAAATATCACGCAGATGTACCTGAATCTGGGCCACTGAACTTATATATTTTTAATACAGTTGCTCCATTACCAGTGAACTGTGGTAACTGCTTGTGTGTAAATATTGATATATCTGGATGACATTGTTAGTGCAGGTGAAGTGTGTTATATTTATTTATAGTTAGTCAGGTTGAAATGAGACACTAGTCCATTTAGTTCAACCAATTAAAAAAAAACACACACAAATTTAAAACCTCCATATACACAATCCTATATCCACAATTATACCCCCCCCCCTCCCAATAAAGCATGGTCCAATTCACTCCAGTGGGGAGAAAAAATCCTTCCTGATCCTCAGGAAAACGAATGGATATTCCCTGGATCAACTACACTTGGAGCTATACCACAGTCTATACCACATTTTCATGACTCTTGCTGTGAAGAAGCCTTTTTCATATGTGAGGTTTAGAAAACTAAATGTTAAGATTTAGATTTATAACTAAAAACAACACACCTCTATATGTGACTACCACAGTTTTATACTGCAAAAACACTATCAAAAATAAAATATATGAACAGAAACATGTCAGATTTTCAAATTTCTACTTTATTCCACTACAAAAGCTATTAAGATCATTTAAAACTGTTCCATAGCTACATGCTTATGTTCTGTATAACGCTCTTTAATCGTGTCTAAAAAGAGGCATGGAAGTTCTGGCCTTTGCCATTATTATCAAACATATTGAAAGAATCTAAAGCACAGTGTGATATACAGTATCATCACCTACATTCAACTAATTGCTAGGGCTCAGAAATTTCCCTTTGCCAAAGCCTAGTCAAGGTTTCACACGTAGCATGAACTCAGAAATCTAAATAAATCTAAATAAATCGATCTACGTTTCACTAGACCTAAAAGACTTGCAATCCACTAAGCGTTTGAAATATAGATCGATTTTTCAGTATAGTGCTCCATTAGTATAGAAAAAGTAATTTGCTAATATTACATACAACACTGGGAATATTAATGTTGGTAATTGAATTTGGGGGGACCCCACGATTTTTTATTTTTTTTTATGAATGAATTCTCTCTGAATTCCCGGGAGCCGACAATTCATTATATCTGCAAGTCAGTTTTAAATTACTTTTTTTTTAAATGACACTTTGTGCAGAGACAGTTCTAAGTACGCAAAACATGCCCTTTTTTACAGACTTACTTTACACCCCCCCCCCCCCAGGTACTAAAATTTAAAGGAATATTTCACTTTTATTGTTTCACTTTAAGCATTATTAAATTCACTGCTCCCGAAAAAACGTCTGTTTTTAAAACTTTTTTTTGCATTGATACATGTCCCCTGGGGCAGGACCCAGGTCCCCAAACACCTTTTAGGACAATAACTTGCATATTAGCCTTTAAAATTAGCACTTTAGATTTCAAACGTTCTAGTCCCATAGACTAGGTTAGGTTCTAAAGTTCACACGAACGTTTGGTGTGTTCGCAGTTTCTGGTGCGAACCGAACAGGGGGTGTTCGGCTCATCCCTAATGGGCAGTAATTTTAAGGAAGTTCAGGAAAAGCTACTGCAGGAAAAATACCTAAATCTTGAGAAAGCCATAAGGATTGCCAGAGCATATGAAATGTCAAGAAAGGACATGCAGGTACTGGAAGGAACACAGCTACAGAGTAATGCTATAGAAAATCACAGCAGTAAATATGGGCAAGAAAGAACACACACAGGAGTAAAGGGCACATATGGCCCTGGGACAAGTAACACACAAGCAGCGTGTGGATATTGTGGAAACATGCACCATAAAAATAGTGTCTGTCTGGCAAGGGGGCAGATATGCAATGAATGCAAGAAAAGAGGACATTATGCCAGGGTGTGTAATCTGTCTTCACAAACTGGAAGGTCAAAAACACGTTCTGTACACGCCATAGAGGACAATGATGACAATGCAGGGTCGGACTCAGACTGCACCCCAATATATCTTGCAGCAATACAAAAAACACATCAGTCTGCAGATGAAGCAACTGTAACATTACAGAAAAGGGCTAGCAAAACTCCAATCACATTCAAAATAGATACAAGAGCACAAGTAAATTGTGTACCAAGCCACATATACCTGGAACACCTCAGTAATGAATCACCCTTAGAGACTCAAGACCTACCAAAACTAATGGGATATGGGGGTGAAAAGCTGAAAGTAATGGGTCGCTGTCATGCAAAATGTTCATACAAGGGATCTGAAAAGGTTTTACAATTGTTTGTGATAGAAACTCAAGCTCCAGCCGTGCTAGGTCTCAGAACAAGTAAAGAGATCGGACTTGTGAAGATCATAATGACTGTGGATGGTGGGCACAGAGGTCTGACAGAGGCTGACATTAAACATAAACTGTGACACTGTACTTCAAGTGGATCCATCCCAGTTTGGGTTAGGTGCTGTACTGACTCAACAAGGACGTCCTGTGGCATATGCTTCATGAGCACTGACCCCAACACAAGCCAATTATGCCCAAATTGGGAAAGAGATGCTGGCTATTGTGAATGGATGTGAGAAATTTCACCAGTACATATATGGTCGCCCGTTAGTTGTGGAAACAGACCACAAGCCGTTGGAGTACATCCTACAGAAATCACTAGCTTCCACGTCTGCAGTGGATGGTTATGAAATTACAGCAGTATGATCTCACAGTAAAGTATAAACCTGGAAAGGAAATTCCAATGGCAGATACCCTGTCTAGGGTGTTTCTAGAAGGACATGAAGCACGGGATGAACCTGAGTTGGAAGAACAGTACTAGCGAACATTCCAATATCGCATGTACGGCTGGAGAAGATAAGACAAGACACCAAACAGGATAAAGTTCTAGAAAAACTAACTCGTGTCATGTGCAATGGCTGGCCAGAAAAACAAAAGAAGCTGTGTCCTGAACTACAGGGATTCTGGCCTATGAAAGATGAGCTATACATTAATTCGGATATCATATTTATGGGTGACCATATTCTCATTTCTAAGTCACAACAGATAAATCTACAAAATCCCTTTGTCCACTCTCTGCTGGGCAAGCTGTTCGACACAGAGTAACTGGGAATACATGGGAACCTGCTTGAATTGTCAAAGAAGCCAATTCACCAAAATCATATATAATTGAGACCAAGTGTGGACAGAAACTGAGACAAAACAGGCGTCATCTTCGTCCAGACACTACTGCGGATACATCATTAGAGGAACCGCATGACAATGGAGATCTTTACACTAGTGACTGCTGCGGTTAACTCCTAGTGTACTAGTATTAAGGCTTGACTGGACCGGTACATTGCTTATTGTGTTTCGGGGGTATCCACTTCATGTTCTACTGCTCAAGGGACTGTCATGAGATAGGGAAGAGTGTCCTCACATTCCTGTTCAGTGTTTTGAGTATCCCACATCTTCCTGGAGCCCATCCAAGTTACTCTGCAATAAACTTGAGAAAAAAGCAACCCCTAGACTGTTTATTTGAGCCTTAGGAATGAACGTTGTCATTTGCCTGGTTACTGCTACAGACAGGGGAAAGAACCTGGGACACAAATCAGGGGCTCCTGTGGGAGTAGTTCTACACCAGATAGATTCCTGTTCTTACAGGGAATGGCTGCCACACAGAAGCTAGATGTCAATAACTATTTTACATCTGCCCTTTGATATAGGAGGTGCATTATTACACCAGTGTTCCCTGTGGATTATTTGAATTATTCTTTTGACGTATAAACCTCATTTGATATGTTGCACAGCCCTTTTAAACACATATTGAGCAATTAGGGACATTTGTGAGGCACACTTATGGTAAGACTCCTATGAGTGAGCTGTGTATACTATATGGAACTACATGTGATGCTTTGAGCAGATTATTTTCCTATAAAAGTTCATAACATTTGCAAGTGATTAGGCATCTACGAATTACAAACATACAGTATGTACATAAGCTGTCTCATAGCGTGTCATAAACTGATTGAAATATTTTTTTTGCTATTTGACACATTGGATTGATGCAAAAACTTATGATCTCATATTAGAGGCAGGGATATGCTCATATTAATACCACAGGCAGGGGATCATTCTGCAAGTACTTTACGTGGTGTACTGTCTGTGTCCTCTGTACAGTGTGCACCTAAAGCTACGTGGTGTGTGTACTGTCTGTGTCCTCTGCACAGTTTGCACCTAAAGCTACGTAAAGCTGGTGTTCTCATATTAATTCCTACAGGCAGAGATCTGCCCATATTAATTCCACAGGCAGGGATTAGCAGGTATTGTCAGTATTTGTGCAGCTACATTTCCATGCAGGCCATTAGTATGTCTGGAAGGGAAGAGAGGCAGAGAGTCACGAGCCAATAAAAGAGGGCAAGCAGGCTCTGCGTCTAGAGGCAACAGTGCTGGTCATAGACACGGTGCATCCTCATCAGCACGTGGCCGTGGGACACGCTCGTCATTTTTTTTGGCAGCTGGCCGTGTTGAGCCACAACATGCCGAAGACTTGGTAGAGTGGATGACCAAGCCGTCCTCATCCTCCTCATCCTCTCTCACCCAGGCTCAGGGTACTTTGTCTGACAAAGCAGCTGCCAACGCGGCCTCTTTCCTTAGCTCAATGGCATCAGTCACTCCTTCCCAAGCCCTACCATGTCCTCCTGAGGAGTCCCCCGAAGTGTTTGACCACAGTGTTGGGTACATGCTGTAGGAGGATGTGCAGTGTTTTGAAGGCTCCGATGATGGTACACAGCTAGAGGAAGGCAGTAACGTGAGCCCAGAGAGAGGGGGTGCCCAAGAAGGACAGCAATCTGGCAGTCATGTTCCCCCAGCTGCAGCATACTGCCAGGTTTTCTACAGTGATGAGGAGGGAGGGACTTTTTTGAGAGGAGTGCATCAGATGACACCGCTGCTATTTGCAACATATGTCTCAAGTGTATCTCGCGTGGCCAAAACATCACCCGCTTGGGCACCACATGCTTGACCAGGCATATGTTGATTCATTGGCAAGCGTACCTCAAAAACCCACACCAAAGAACAAAGCGGACCTCTTCTTGCTCCTCATCAGCTGGGATCTCCAACCCCACTATACCCTCAGTCCTCTCTGAAGCCTGCACTGATAGGACTGAAGGTGTAGAATTAGGTGTGTCACAGCCAAGTACTTGCGGGCAATCTACTATCGGTACACCGACGTCAGTTTGTACCAGGCAAATGTCCCTGCCCCAGCTGCTGCAGCGTTGAAAGAAGTTCTCTCCCAGCCATCCACATGCCCAGCGGTTGAATGCTAGCTTAGCTTAATTGCTAGCACTTCAACTGCTGCCTTTTCAGTTGGTAGATTCTGCCCCCTTCCGTGAGTTTGTGGAATGTTGCGGTTCCTCAGTGGCAAGTTCCCAAACGCCACTTTTTCTCACAGAAGGCGATTCCGGCTCTCTACTGGCATGTGGAAGGCAATGTCCATGCCTCGCTGGACAGGGTGGTCAGTGGTAAGGTGCACATTACCGCTGACTCATGGTCCAGCAGGCATGAACAGGGACGTTACTTATCTTTCACCGCACATTGGGTGACTCTGCTGGCAGCTGGGAAGGATGCAGGACAAGGTACAGTAGTGTTTGAGGTTGTTCCGCCACCACACCTCCAAAATGCTACTACGGGATGTGACAAACCTCTCTCCTCCACCCCTGCTCCATAGGCGTTCAAGGGGCTATGCAGGTACGCAGGCAAAGAGATGCCATGCAGTGCTTGAGCTGGTGTGCTTGGGAGACAGGAGCCACACTGGGCCAGTGGTTCTGTCAGCTCTGCAGGGGCAGGCTCAGAGGTGGTTGACGCCACGCCAGCTTAAGCCAGGAATGGTGGTTTGCAACAATGGCACTACCTCCTCTCCGCCCTGCGACATGGACAACTGACCCATGTGCCCTGTTTTGCTCATGTCCTTAACTTGGTGGTGCAGCGGTTCTTGGGCAGGTACCCAGGCTTACAGGATGACCTGAAGCAGGCCAGGAAACTCTGTGTGCATTTCCGATGGTCATATAATGCCAGTGCTCGACTGGCAGACCTCCAAAAGGAATACAACCTGCCCAAGAACTGCCTAATGTGTGACATGCCCACCAGGTGGAACTCTACATTGGCCATGCTGCAGCTGCTGCACACACAGCAGAGGGCCATCAATGAGTATCTGTGCCAATATGGCAGCTGGACAGGGTCAGGGGAGCTTGTTTTTTCCCCACGCCAGTGGGCCATGATCAGGGAAGCATGCACTGTCCTGTCACCATTTGAGGAGGCCACGAGGATGGTGATCAATGACAGTGCATGCATCAGTGACACTGTCCCTCTTATCCACCTGTTGGAGCACACGCTGCATGGAATAATGGACAGGGCCCTTGAGGCAGAACAGAGGGAGGAAGAGGAGGACTTCCTTACCTCTCAAGGCCCCCTTTATCCAGACAGTGTTCCTCCTTGCCTGCCTATCACACAGGAAGAGGACGAGGAGGAGGAGGATTGTGTCAGCATGGAGGTGGAGCCTAGCACTCAGCATCAGCAGCAGTCTTCAAGGGATCAATTACAGTCCTAAGAAACCCATGGACTTGTACGTGGCTGGGACGAGGTGGCTGCGGATCTTGTCGTCCTCAGTGACACAGAGGACTCCGCACCGAATGCCTCAGCAAACCTATGCTGTATGGCCTCCCTGATCCTGCAAAGCCTGCGGAAGGATCCTCGTATTCGTGCTATCAAGGAGAGGGATCATTACTGGCTGGCAACCCCCCTTGATCCACGTTACAAGAGTAAGGTTGCAGACCTTATCTTGCCGGCGCAGAGGGAGCAGAAGATGAAACATCTTCGGGAGGCCTTGCAGAAAGGTCTGCGCAGCGCGTTCCCAGAGACTGGGAGGTTACAAAATCCTGGTCCTGGACAACGTGTTGCTGAGGCTTCGGTCAGTCCCAGAAGGAGCGGTGGAAAAGGTGGTGGTCTGACTGATGCGTTCAGACAATTTTTTAGTCCGCAGCCCCAAGGTATGACCAGTTCCAGCAACCATTGCCAGTGTCTGTTTTACATGGTGCGGGAATACCTAGGGGCAAGATCAGACTTGGACACCTTTCCCACCGAAAATCCTCTGGCTTACTGGGTCTTGAGGATGGATCACTGGCCATAGCTTGCACAGTATGCAATTGAGCTACTGGCCTGTCCTGCATCCAGCGCTCTTTCGGAACGCACATTCAGTGCTGCTGGTGGCTTTGTAACCGATCACAGGGTGCGCCTCTCCACCGACTCAGTCGATCGACTGATCTTCATAAAAATGAATCAGGCTTGGATCACCACCAGCTACCAAGCACCTGATGCTGATGTAACTGAATATTTTTTTTTTAAATGTCAGATCCCTTCAAGACTGCCTATGCTGATGCTAAGTGACTATCTTGTTATGCTGAGGGACTATCATTTTCCTCCTCAATGATCATGCTGATAGCTTGTAAGAACATTTTTGGTTCTGGGCACCGCTACCAGTGGCTAAGGCCCAATTTTTCTGCCCCTGTTTAACAGGGGAGTGTAATTACAATTTTTGATGCAATACTATGCAGCGGGCTCATTCCTGCACTACAACTAGAGTATCTGTGAGGGGTTGCAGTGTTGTGGCACCGGCACCAGTGCCTAAGGCCCAATTTTTCTGCCCCTGTTTAACAGGGGCGTGTAATTACAATTTTTGATGCAATACTTTGCAGAAGGGCTTATTACTGCGCTCCAACTAGAGTATCTGTAAAGGGGTTGCAGTGTTGTGGCACCGGAACCAGTGCTTAAGGCCCAATTTTTCTGCCCCTGTTTAACAGGGGCGTGTAATAAAAAATTTTGATGCAATACTTTGCAGCGGACTCATTCCTGCGCTCCAACTAGAGTATCTGTGAGGGCTTACAGTGTTGTGGCACCAGCACCACCACCAACAAAGCCCCAATTTTTATGCCCCTGTTCAACAGGGGCGTGTAATTACAATTCTTGATCTAATATTTCACAGCAGGGCCCATTCCTGGGCCCACCGAGAGTAACTGTGAGGACTTGCAGTGTTGTGGCACCAGCGCCAGCAACAAAGGCCCAATTTTTCTACCACTGTTCAACAATGGCATGTAATTACAATTCTTGATATAATAGTTCACAGCAGGATGTTCCAGCGCCCACCAAGACTAACTGTGAGGGCTTACAGTGTTGTGGCAACACCAACACCTAGGGCCCAAATTTCTGCAGAGTATATACGGCAGGCCCCTACTTTCAAACATCCAACTTACAAACGACTCCTACTTGCAAACGGAAGGAGACAACAGGAAGTGAGAGGAAATCTACCCCTAGGAAGGGAAATTCTCTTCTGTAAGAGGTGTCACCTGTCCACCGATGCTTTATCACCAATCCTTGTTTCACAAAAAAAATAAAATAATCATTTGTCATTGGGACAGAAAGTGAGACGCAATCTTCTGAACAGATGCGCACAGACAGCAAAACAAATGTTACAGGGGTGATAACCCTTCTCTATGTTTTCTGAAAAGCTTAAAAATAGAATTTTTGGCTGGAGCTACACTTTAAAAAAAGTACCAGTTTAAAATTACAAACAGATTCTACTTAACAACAAACCTACAGTGCCTGTCTTGTTTGCACCACCTGTATACTGCTGTTAAAAGTATATAGGGTCAAAGGGGCTGGTAATGACCTGGGGGAAGGGGGGAACCCATGCTATTTTTCTCAATGATTTTCATCCATATTGCAGGGACCAGACATTACATTAAAGCCGAAAGCAGTTTTAAATGACTAATGTAATTTTGTGCAGGGACAGTTCTAAACACGTGCCACTTCACATGCATACTATAGACACCCAGCAGGTATGATATTTAAAGCAATAAAAAAAGAATTCACTGCTCCCAAAAAACTTTAGTTAAAAAAAAAAATTGATACGATACATGTTCCCTGGGGCAAGACCCGGGTCCCCAAACCAGTTTTTGGACAATAAATTAGCCTTAAAATTAGCACTTTTGAATTCGAACGTTCAAGTCCCATAGACTTCAATGGGGTTCTAAAGTTTGCGCGAATGTTCGGTCCATTCGAAGGTTCTGGTGCAAACCAAACAGGGGGTTTTCCTAAGGAAGGATGTGCTGGAACTGGAGAGAGTCCAAAGAAGAGCAACAAAACTAATAAAGGGTAGGGAGGACCAGGGGGACAGATGCAGCATTGGACCGATGATGCATCCACCTAGGTAAGTATGATTAGAGAGAAACCGGAGTCCCATACTTCTCTTTTAATGTTATAAGTGTTATTGACATGTTATATTCACATGAAACACTGGAAAGAAAGTAAAGAAAGATCCACAGCATGGCAGAATAAAATTGCTTTACTTTTCTCATCATTCTACAGTTTGAGACCGGTAACACTAACTTTGCATCACTGCCTGGGATTACTCCTCAGCACCATGTAAGATCCATTTGATTACTTCAATAAACGTGGCATCTTTCTTGAACATTATTGTTTTTTTAGCTTCCTTTAGCCCAAGACTGTGTGCATATGCTTTCAGTCCATAATACTTTTCCCATCAATACAACCGTTTTTTGGGTTTAGTACAATGGAGCACCTGTTTAATATTCTTTCCTGCCAGAATCTATTTAAGACCCTGTCTCCTGGGTTTTGGGGTGCATTTTGCGAGTGTCTAGAGTTGGGACTGGTCACCCCCGTTGAGTGTCAGGCAAAGGTTCTGTAGGAGTAGGAAAAGTGCAGGGACATGCCATCCTTCCTGGAAGCCTCCACATTTGGGTACAAACTGTCCAGGATTCTGCTCCATGAGACAGATGCTGTCGGCACCTCTGAGTCTTTATTCTACTGTCTCATCGCTGTTACAACTTGTGAGTGTTCCCAGTTGGGTTGCCTTCCAGCTGGGTCTGTTGTATATTACTGGGCTTCTGTTACAATATATTCTTGTTACTGCACTTGGTCTTGTGTGTTTTCTGGCCACTGCATCAAGCTGCACCTACCCTCATGCTCCTCTACATTCAGTACAGTACATATCACATATGATTTCAATTAGCAAGAAGGTTGAGTATAGCCTCAGATAAAAGGGATAGCTAATAATAGAAAAGTACCATCATCCGGGTTGATATACAAATGAAGAGGGTGGGGACAAGGGACAGGGGACAGTGGCCGATGCTAGTCCTCCAACATTCCCTCTCCCCAAAGAAATTAATGGACTATCTCGGTACTTGGTAGGAATCACATACATATAAAATGAATAATAATTTATTGAATAAACATAAAATAAGCAAAGAATACATGATTAAAAATTGAAAAACAGAACCTCAGGGATACCCCTGGGCAAAATCTGTTGTTACAAACATATAGACTGGTTTGTCTCGACTAGTTTTGTGGTAACACCCGCTTCCTCAGGAGGACCAATCTATAAAGCAAACAGTATAATGAGTAATTGATAGACAAAATAATTATTTTGTCTATCAATTACTCATTATACTGTTTGCTTTATAGATCGGTCCTTCTGAGTAAGCGGGAATTACCACAAAACTAGTCGAGACAGACCAGTCTATATGTTTGTAACAACAGATTTTGCCCAGGGGAATCCCTGAGGTTCTGTTTTTCAATTTTTAATCATGTATTCTTTGCTTATTTTATGTTTATTCAATAAATTATTATTAATTTTATATGTATGTGATTCCTGCCAAGTACCGAGATAGTCCTTAATTTCTTTGGGGAGAGGGAATGTTGGAGGACTAACATCGACCACTGTCCCCTGTCCGTTGTCCCCACCCTCTTCATATGATTTAAATTAGATTAAAAAGCTACATGAGTTTGCGATAGATGTCATTTAAGAGCAGTCAGTCTCCAATGTAACAGCTTCCTTCTAAACCGCAGCGTGAACGTGTGGGCCTCCTCTTAAAGTCATTGCAGACACGTTGCCTCACCTGTATTACCAGTTCTGCCCTTATTCCACAAACCTGCATGTATGACTTTCCAAAGCTAAAACATAAAATCAACACGAAAGCAAAAAGCTAAGCTGAAAAGCAAATAAAAGTGAGGAAATGGGCACAATTTAGAAAAGAATAAATATCCTGTCAGTGGCACGAATTAAAAACTCAATTAGTCGTCTCCTTCCCTCAGAGGTATCAGTTACTTGCTGATAGAGCATCAGTTTACCCGACTGACTTCCTTGACATGCTATTGTTCCCTCACTAAGGTAATCTCAAGCACACATAATGGCCGCTGTCATCAGATTCATGGCTTTTAAATCTTCGAGCCTTCCATCTCATTGTCAAACTGATTTTCTTGTCAGAATAAAATAACTAGCTGTCTTTTTGAAACCAAGCGTAAGATTTGTGATTTATGCCAGGGAGAAAAGTAACGTTGTTTATCTCCCTTGACCTTGTAACGGGTGTTTTACTATCAAAACAGTGTGAATGCAATAGAGTTTATTTGCTCAGTAAATATTAAGAAGTAGTAAATATACAGTATGGCTGTGGTTCTCAATGTTGCTTGGTGTAAGCTGCATAGAGAAAAAAAATAAACATTTACAAGTTTCTTTAACCACCTCAAAACAAACAGGTCACACCTCATTTCTTTCCAGACAATTTTTTTCGTTTTCAGTGCTGTGATAGTTTGACTGGCAATTACTCTGTCACGCAACACTGTACCTATAGGAGTTTTATATCATTTTAAGATAGGTCTTTTTTTTTTCCTTTTCTTTATAAAGGAAAAACAGATGACAGATTATGAATATGATTACTGATCAGTGGCGGCTGTTGCTATACATTTTTTATGGGAGGGGGGGCAGCAGACAAACCCCCCCCCAGGTCCGCACTTACCCCTCCAGTGGTCACGGCACCGTGGCTTCCCTGGCTTCTCCTCCTGGCTAACCCAGTCTTGTTTAGATCTGCCTTCTGTCCTGGTTGGCCGGGAGGAGAAGCCAGAAACTAATAGCGAAATATTGATTCATTAGAATCACAAGTGGGAGGGTTCGGGGGACAGAGCACAACCTTTTTCAAGCCAATTAGAGCCTCAAGCCTCGTACACACAACCGGTTTTCCCGGCAGGAAAACTGCCAGGAGAGCATTTGGCCGGGAATCCCAGCCATGTGTATGCTCCCTAGCAGTTTTCCCGTCAGGAAAACAGCCGAGAATCTCGACGGGAAAATAGAGAACCCTGCGCTCTATTTTCTCGTTGTGTTTCTGCCGAGAAAACCAGTCGTCTGTATGCTTACCTGTCCTAGGTAAATCACGCATGCTTAATAAGAGTTTGACGCATGTGCGATAGCATACAAGTTTAGTGTAGGGTGTAGCAAGATGGCGGTAATGGCATTGAATGTCATTGAACATCATCGACTACGACGAGCCGGCGCTCGTCACCGCGTTCTTGCCATTCAAAAGAACGGCCGTTCTTTTGAATGGCCGCCTGTATGCACGGCATGGCAAGACAAGCTTGCCAGGAATCTCATAAGGAAAACCAACGTTTTTTCCTGACGGGATTCACGGCCGTGTGTACAGGGCCTGAGGCTCTAATTATGTGCTTGAAAAAAAAAGACAGACCTCATAGAAAGGCATTAGTCCGGCATCCTGCATGCAAACTATGGGAGCGGAAACCCTGCGCCCCTTATGACCTGGCCGCCACTGATATTGATATGTTATAAAAAAAATCTAAATAGTCTTTCTTCATGAATTTAGACCAAAGGATTGAGGGGTCATACAGGCAAGAGGAGCCGCTTCAAAGTTGTATATCTGCTGGACCATACCTGCTTGTTTTAAAGTATTGGAAAAACTACATATAGTCTACATTGCTTTGGCAGATGATCACTGCCCCATGACAGTGATCCCCAGCTGGGAGTGCACGAAGCAAGCAGACAGTCGGTAACAGCCAATTTCAACCCCTATCAATAGTGGTCAGTGGCACCCCCCGTTTTAGCTACTATGGCCAGGTGGAAAAAGCATGTACAGGTATGTTCTCCCTTGGGTGTTTAAACGTGGCTTCAAGGTGGCACAATCTGTGATCACTGTGTCCACATGGAAACACAAGCTGCAGTGCTCTTCTCACAGAGATCAGCACTGGGCTCTGTACTACACCACAAAGAAGTGGAAAAATAAATAAATGCATCGGTCACCCATCACTGTCAGTAGTGCAGTGCTCTGGTGACAGTATCTTTTTTAATGTAAAAAGTAAAAAAATACAACTGTAAATAAATAAATAATAAAATATATATATATATATATATATATATATATATATATATATATATATATATATATATATATATATATATATATATATATATATATTTTTTTTTTTAAAAAAACTTCTAAGAACTCATTTACACTTGCATTAAACAGTTTTAACTCCTGTGCCAAGCGATCGGGTGCAAGGCAAATGCATTGTGTTTGTGCAACCTGCATTTAGGGTGTTGTCAGCTTAAAGCGGGGGTTCACCCTTAGAGGGCACTTTTCCCCCTTCGCTTCCTGCTCGTTATTACTAGGGGAATCGGCAATTTATTTTAAAATATGTGCAGTACTTACCCGTTTACGAGACGCATCCTCTCCGTCGCTTCCGGGTATGGGCTTCGGGAATGGGCGGTCCTTCTTGATTGACAGGTTTCCGAGAGGCTTCCGACGGTCGCATCCATCGCGTCACGATTTTCCGAAAGAAGCCGAACGTCGGTGCGCAGGCGCAGTATAGAGCCGCACCGACGTTCGGCTTCTTTCGGCTACGAGTGACGCGATGGATGCGACCGTCGGAAGCCTCTCGGAAGAATGTCAATCAAGAAGGAACGCCCGCTCCCGAAGACCCATACCCGGAAGCGACGGAAGAAGATGCAGCTCGAAAACGGGTAAGTACTGCACCTATTTTAATATAAATAGCCGATTCCCCTAGACCGAACGAGCAGGAAGCTAAGGGGAGATTTTTTTTTTTTTTTTAAATGGGTGAACTCCCGCTTTAACATTGACACCCACTGCAGATTGCAATTGCAGTACATTTTTTTTTTTCACAAGAAAGCAATTGCAGTACATTTTGAACACCGTGTGGAAAATGTTCTAAACACATCAAGGCACTAGGCATCAGGCTTAAAGTGGATATAAACCTGATTCATGAAATTTGAGCTGGGCACATATATAGGTAGTGTTTTCTTATCTCTCATCAAAGCCCCGTGTGTTTCTTCTGTTCCGTAGCTCTGTTATCAGCCTGATAACTTCTGACAAGTTCTCCAAGATGGGAGATAAAAGCAGCCTGAAGTTTTTGTCGTGGGAGGTTGCTATGAATAGATTAGCAGAGTGCTTGACTTCTCACAGCACAGCTCTGCACATTACTTCCTTCCTTTGCATATGTGGAGTGGGGGGTGTGCCTTTCCTCCCATCAGCTGTCTTGTCTTGTTAGAGACCTTGCACTCCTCCACCTCCCGTTTGAGGATACCCCACAGATGCTCAATAGGGCTTAGCAAGGCAGTGGTCATCTTGGAGTTGTGTTTGGGGTCGTTATGTTGGAATACTACCCTGCGTCCCAGTTTCCGAAGAGAGGGAATCATGCTCTGCTTCAGTATGTCATAGTACATATTGGCATTCATGGTTCCCTCAATGAACTGTTGCTCCCCCAGTGCTGGCAGCACTCATGCAGCCCCAGACCATGACACTTCCACCACCATGCTTGACTGTAGGCAAGACACACTTGTCTTTGTACTCCTCACCTGGTTGCCACCTTACACGCTTGACACCATCTTAACCAAATACGTTTATCTTGGTCTCATCAGACCACAGCATATGGTTTCTTAGTCTGCTTGTCTTCAGCAAACAGTTTGCAGGCTTTTTTGTGCATCATCTTTAGAAGAGGCTTCCTTCTGGGACGACAGCCAGGCAGTCCAATGTCATGCAGGGTGCGGTGTATGGTCTGAGCACCGACAGGCTGACCTCCCCCCCACCCTTCGACCTCTGCAGACATGTACGTCGGCAGAATGGCACAGGCAGGCAAATGGGCATACAGGTATGTCCCTTTGAATTTCCCGCCTTGCACGAGTGGGTCCCGCAAACTCGATGTTTGCCGGCAGCCCGCGATCATGAGACCGAGAGGCAGAACGGGAAGATGCCTTTGTAAACAAGGCATTTCCCTGTTCTGCCTAGTGACATGACAAGGATCTACTGCTCCATGTAATCGGGAGTAGTGATTGCTGTCATGTCAGTGGTAGCCCATCCCCCCCACAGTTAGAATCACTCCCTAGGACACACTTAACCCTTTGATTGTCCCCTAGTGTTTAACCCCTTCACTGCCAGTGTCATTTACACAGTAATCAGTGCATTTTTATAGCACTGATCGCTGTATAAATGACAATGAGTGAGTGAGTGAGAAACTTATATAGCGCAACACATGCAAACTGAATCTCCTCTGGGCGCTTGGTATCCATTCCCTGGGCCCTCAGAAGAGATGGGTCTTGATCTTTCTCCTGAAGGCCAGGTGGTTTACCTCCAATCGGATGGTGGTTGGTAGAGCGTTCCATAGTCTGAGTCCTTGGACCGCAAATCTTCGTTCTCCTTTGGACTTGTATCTGGCTTTGGGTATCTGGAGTAGATTTTGGTTGGTGGATCGCAGAATGCAATTGGTGTTGTGAGCTTTTAGTTTCTCTCATAGATATTGGGGGGCATTTCCCAGAATACACTTATGCGTTAGACAGAGTGCTTTGAAAGTGATTCTGTCTTTTATGGGCAACCAATGAAGGGATCTCATTTTGAACGACTTGCAGACAAGTGATTTGGTATTTTGGGAGTCCAAGATAGAGGGCATTTGCATAGTCCAGTCTGGAGTTGATGATTGTTCCCACCACGACTGATATGTATTTTTTGGGATAAAGGGAGTGAGTCTGCGTAGAAGGCGCAGCAGATGGTGCGATCCGCTGACTACTGACCCTATTTGTGCATCCATTGTCATGTAGGTGTCGAAGATGACTCCGAGACTTTTGACTTTGGTGCTGGGGGTGATGGATTGACCCAGAATGGGCGGGGGCATCCATGTTATTGCGGGATGAATCTTCCGATTGGCCTGAAACAGGAGAAGTTCTGTTTTTGAGCCATGGAGTTTAAGGTAACTCTTTGTCATCCACTTTTCTATCAAAGAAAGGCATTTCTCTAGTCCAAGATAATGATCCTTTTTGTTGCAGATGCGAAAATATAGTTGTGTCATCTGCATAAGAGTGGTAAAGTAACTTCTGGTTGCTAATGATTTCAAAAAGAGGGCAGAGATAGATATTGAAAAGAACAGGCAACAGAGGGGATCCCTGGGGGACTCTGCATTACACCGTGCGTTTTTCAGAAGTGAAAGGGCCCAATTTTACTATTTGTGATCGGTTTTCCAAGAAGGAGGAGAACCACGATAAATCACATTCCGCAACTCCGGCTACTTCAACTAGCCGAGTCAGTAATAATTTGTGGTCTACCGTATCAAAAGCTGCGCTTAGGTCCAGCAGTACTAGAAGACAAGATTCTCCTTCGTCTGCGGCCTCTAGAGCGTCATCCCATATTTTGAGCAGTGCTGTTTCTGTCCCGTGACCCGGACGGAAACCGGACTGGAATGGGTCAAGTAATTTATGGGTGTCTAAGTGATGTTGTAGCTGTTGTACAACTTCTTTCTCCATTACCTTGGAGAAGACATTCAGGCCTGTTATGGGGCAACGGTGGTTAGGGTCTTTGGGGTCGAGGGTGTTTTTTTTTAGAATTGGTTTGATTATACCTTGTTTCAGCAAGGGTGGCACCACGCCCTCCTTGAATGACTGGTTTATGAGCTGCATGATAGCTGGAGACAAAATATCGGCACATTCTTTCAGCAGTTTGGTGGGGATGATATCATTGGGCGCTGTGCTATTTCGCAGAGTCCTGATGATATTTTTAGTGGCATCGATGGAAATGGGTTTTAGAGTAAAGTTAGGTGATTGTGGCGGAATTATGTGAGTATTAGATTTGTGATTTAGGGGGGGGGGGTAGATGGAGGTTGTATTTTGCTGAATACTTTCACGGATTCTTTCAATTTTGTTGATGAAATAATCCGATAATTCGTTGCAAAATTCTTGTGAATCAGAATTAGGGGCTTCTAGACAGACTGGGTTCATGGTCTTGGTAACTAGATTGAAGAGTTCACGGGGGCGGTTTAGGGCATTGGTGATAATATTGGAAAAAAAATTTTTTTTGCAATAAAGATTTCTTTATGGTATTTTTTGGTTATTATCTTATAAATGGTGTGGTTTTCCTCTGAAGAGCTTCTTTTCCAGGCTGCTTCTGCTCTTCTGCGCTCTTGCTTTAGCAACGACAGCTGGTCGTTAAACCAGCTGGAGTTGTTTTTCCAGATGCACGTTGTGCGTTTTGGCGATACTAAGTCGGCTGACTGTAGCAGAGCCTTGTTTATAACATCAAGAGTTTCTGTGGCTGTTTGATGTAGTTGGATTGTTTTTATTTTGTTCCCTAATGTAGTTTTGAACAGCTCCGAGTGGAGCTTCTTCTGAGATCTAGTCCAGTGTGTTGTCAGATCTTGTCTGAAAATGAGATTGAGTGTGTGACCTGAAGCATGTGTGGGCCCACATACTAGTTGCTGCAGACCTAATCCTTCCAAGTGGTCAATGCAGGTGTCGGCGACGGGGTCCTGTGAGGAGTTGGCCCAGAGGTTAAAATCCCCAAGCAGCAGGAGATGTTTGGTGTTTAGGGTATAGGTGGAGATGAACACATGAGCAGGTGCGTTTTTGGACCCGGTGGTCCCGAAAATGTGTGAAAAGTTTCCGATGTGTCCGCCATAATGTCACAGATCGCCGCCATTACTAATAAAAATAAAAATAATAAAAACAATCCATAAATCCATCCCCTATTTTGTAGACGCTATAACTTTTGCGCAAACCATTCAATATACGTGTATTGCGATTTTTTTTACCAAAATAATGTAGAACACACCCAGGATACACATTTAACCCCTTCCTCGCCCCCTAGTGTTAACCCCTTCCCTGCCAATCACATTTATACAGTAATCAATGCATTTTTATAGCACTGATCGCTGTATAAATGTGAATGGTCCCAAAAATGTGTCAAAAGTGTCCGATGTGTCCGCCGCAATATCGCAGTCCTGACAAAATTCGCAGATCGCCGTATTACTAGTTAAAAAAAAAATAATAAAAAAATGTCAGAATTCTATCCCCTATTTTGCGCAAACCAATCACTTTACGCTTATTGAGATTTTTTTCTTTACCAAAAATATGTAGAATGCATATCGGCCTAAACTGAGAAAAAAAATAACTTTTTTTTAAAAAAATAGGATATTTATTATAGAAAAAAGTAAAAAATATTGTGTTTTTTTTCACTATTTTTTTGTTTATAGCGCAAGAAATAAAAACCGCAGAGGTGAGCAAATACCACCAAAAGAAAGCTCTATTTGTGGGAATAAAAGGACGTCAATTTTGTTTGGGAGGTACGTCGCACGACCGCGCAATTTTAATTTAAAGCGTCGCAGTGCTGAAAGCTGAAATTTCCCCTGGGCAGAAAGGGGGTATATGTGCCCAGTAAGCAAGTGGTTAACAGTGCCTACCCCAAATGAGGAAAACAAGCTAATTTATCAGAATTAGAAAGAACTTTCATGGTGAGATTATCCCAGCGTCCATTAGAGGGCAGTCTTACCATTCTGTTTCAGCACACAGGAACTTTGTCAGCCCTGAATAGGGAAAAGGCAAAAAATTAACTATACAAAACAATGTAGTTAATCTAATTATAACAGCCATTGGAAACTACAGCCTGTTGCAAACACTTGTAGCAAATAAAAAAAATTGAGGCATGAAGTAGACACCATCATACAAGGCAGAAGAGAGAACGAGTTATCACACAACACAACTGTTGTTTTAATGAATTCCAGGTGACTAGACTAGCTGTCAGAATGATGAATTGTTAAAGATGTCTTCTACAATCCACTTCCCATACAACTGCCACCTTAATCATCCATCCCATCACTCTATTTGATCAGGAGAACAGTGAACGTCCTCACCTCTGACCATCACTGGCTACTGTAGGATGTAACCTATTAAATGTACCTATAAAATGTAGTCAAGCCCTTGGATTTTTTATTTTTTTTTATGTTTTATTATCATAGAACATTGAAACACTTATTTTTATTTTTTGCTGATTAACAGAAAAATATTCTTTATTGTCAACATGAATACAAATTTTGGCAAAGTGATTTAAATGTATTAAAATGAGGAAAAAACGAAATAAGTGACTACGTAAGTATACATCACCTTTAATATGCCATACATACTGTAAATCGAAATCATCAATGGTGTAGCCAAATAATTTCCACATGCAAAAAAAAATGGAGATCTAATGGGATCTAGTGGGATCTAATGCCGCGTACACACGATCGGAATTTCCCACAACAAATGTTCAATGTGAGCTTGTTGTCGGAAAATCCGACCGTGTGTATGCTCCACTGGACATTTGCTGTCGGAATTTCCGACAACAAATGTTTGAGAGCTGGTTCTCAATTTTTCCGACAACGAAAGTTCTTGTCGGAAATTCAGATCATCTGTAGCCAATTCCGACGCACAAAAATCCTACCCATGCTCGGAATAAATTTGACGCATGCTCGGAATAATTGAACTTTATTTTCTCGGCTCGTCCTAGTGTTGTACGTGACTGCGTTCTTGATGTTCGGAATTTCCGACAACATTTGTGTGACCGTGTGTGTGCAATACAAGTTTGAGCCAACTTTCGTTCGAAAAAAAATCAACGGTTTTGTTGTCGGAATGTCCGATCGTGTGTACACGGCAAAAGGGTTCCAGGTGAGTGTAGTGTAGAATTTGCAAGACAATGAAACACATATTAGTGTTGATTTACTAAAACTGGAGAGTGTAAAATCTGTTGCAGCTCTGCATAGAAACCAATCAGTTTTTTTTTTTTTTTTTAACAAGCTGAAGTTAGAAGCTGATTGGCTACCATGCACAGCTGCACCAGATTTTGCACTCTCCACTTTTAGGCCCCTTTCACACTGGGGCGTTTTTCAAGTGTTTTTCGAGCATTATTCGAGCGTTTTTATAGAGTTATTACAGCATTTTTCGAGCAAAGCCTCATCTGAAATCCCAATGTGCTGGTAAAGCACCGCTAAGACCCTAACGTTTTAGGGCATTTTTGCAGTGCCTCAGTGTGAATTGGAACGGCGTTTTTACAGCGCTTTTCAATTAATTTCAATGGAGAGGGGCGTTTTTGGAGCGTTTTTTTTAGCGCCCAAAAGCTGCTCCAAAGATGCTTCTTGCAGGACTTCTCTCAACGCCCCGCCAGTGCAACGCCTCAGTGTGAAAGGGTAAGGCGTTTTTACAGAGCTTTCAATTCATTTCAATGGAGAGGGGCGTTTTTGGAGCTTTTTTTTATCACCCAAAAGCTGCTCCAAAGATGCTGCTTGCAGGATTCAGTGTGAAAGGGTCCATTGAGATGCATGGAGAGCGTTTTATGAGCGTTTTAAGAGCGCTATTTTTAGCGCTAAAACGCTGTAAAAACGCTTCAATGTGAAAGGGGTCTTAATAAAATCCCATTGTGTGTTTGATGGGTCCAACTTATGGTGGGTCAATATTGTAGCAGAGCCTACCCCATAAAGTTAAAAGAACACCCCAAGCAATATGTGAAAGGTACTGTATTTATTAGGGTATAACACTCACTTTTTTACCCTGAAAATAGAGCGTAAACTGTGCCTGCATGTTATACGCAAGGGGCTGTGGAAGGTTTTTTTTCCTGAAAATTCACCCTTAACCTCCCTGGCGGTAAACCCGAGCGTGACTCGGGGTTGGTTTTTCATGTTAGGATCGGTAACCCCGAGTCACGCTCGGGGTGGACGTGCAGAGTGTGCAGCGGCGCGGCTTACCTTCTCGCTGGATCCACAGGCAAGTTACTCACCTTGTCCCTGGATCCAGCGATGCCACCCGCTGTGTGAGCGAGCGGGACCTCCTCGCTCGATTCACAGTCTCCCCGTGTGCCGCCGATCTCTGTTCCCTGCGACGTTACGACGCACGGGAGCGGAGAACGGCGCCAAATTCAAAAAAGTAAACAAACACTTTATATACAGTATACTGTAATCTTATAGATTACAGTACTGTATGTAAAAAATACACCCCCCCCTTGTCCCTAGTGGTCTGCCCAGTGCCCTGCATGTACTTTTATAAAAATAAAAAATGTCATTTCTGCCTAAAAACTGTAGATTGTCCAAAAGTGTCCCTTTATGTCAAAAATGGTTTTAGATCAGCTAGAAAACAGCGATAATAAATTATAATCACTTGCAGAATTGTGCGATAGCGATTTGTGGGGAAATTCGTCATAAAAAAAAAAAAATAATGACAGCGACAATTCTGCAACTGAGCAAATTTCAGTGATTTTGAGTTGATTACATTATTGAATAATTTTTATTATAATTATATTATTATTTGTTATAATTATTTATAATTATTTATTATATTATCATTTATAATTTTGTTTTAAAAAAAAAATCATACCCGGGATGCCTACAAGACTCTTGCTTGGTCAGATTTAAGTGAGTTATTTCTAAAAATTACAGGCCTACAGTATAAAACACCAAATTTCCTTGCAAAATAATTGTACCGCTTTTGGTACGTAATTCCAGACAGAATCATACCGCCAGGGAGGTTAAAGTTATGGTGGGTGTTATATGCCTGTGCGTGTTATATGCCGATAAATACGGTAATTGAAAGGCTGTGAGCTGAATATAAGAAAAAAATACAAATAATTGAAAAACTTTTGGAGTTCAGTCAAATTAATCATTAAGAAATGGAAAGACTATGGGCCAAGTGAAAATCTGCCAAGAACAGATCGTTCACCAAAAGTGAGTGACCACACAAGAAGGAGACTAGTGAGAGGCCACCAAGAAACCTATGACAACTTTGAGGGAATTAAAAAGCATAGTGGCTGAGATTGGGGAGATACAATGAGATACAATGAGGGCTGCAAAGGTGCTTCTCCAGTTTTAGCTTTATGGGAAAGAGTTGCCAACTGGTAACTCAAAATTCACATAACATTTCATTTGCCATTTGCCAGATGGCACATGGGAGACGCTAAAGTTATTTGGCAGAGGATCCTGTGGTTTGATGAGCCCAACGCTGAGCTATTTGGCCTTCCGACCAAACAGTTTCATCCACCAGGGACCACAAATGCGGTTAAAAGTAATAACTGGAAACAAAGTAATCTACCATTCACAAGTTCAATCAACAACCAAAAAGTTGGTCAGTGAAGCTAAAACCGAACAATAAATTGACAGCTTTAAGTCAGTTTTTTTAAAAGATTAAATCAAAAACAGTAAAAATAAAAAAAATAAAAAGCTATTTCAAGAGCAATTGGGACAATTTCCATGTCCTCATGTTTGAAACCACTGTGTTATGTCTTCAATTGCTTTTCAAATTCAACAAAAGCGTGTCCCTTCAATCCATGGGCCACATTGCATGGCCTGCTTGAGAAAACCCAGGCAAAATATACCAGCTTTTTATAAATGAACTGTTCAAATACAGCATAGTTACTGTATCTCCTGATGTCAATGTTTTGCTCTTAGAAACACTATTTTCCATTATATACTCTTATTAATTTCTGTTTTCAGCGTACAAAAGCTTTTAAAAGCATTTCAGTGACTGTAGGTTTTTTGTGTGCACTAGTCATAGCCCACAGTGTGTAGTCAACCCAACTGAAGGTTCACCCACGCAATGCTGATTGCAAATAAATAAACAAATATATATATATATATATTTTATTATATATTAATATATATTACAAAAAAAATACCGTACATAAAATGTGATATATATATATTAATATTAATTGATTAAAAAAAAAAAACGATTAACTGAACATGACAATTTGAATCAGTAACAGCCCTAATATATATATATATATATTAGGGCTGTTACTGATTCAAATTTTCATGTTCAGTTAATCGTTTTTTTTTTAATCGATTAATCGACTAATTTTGATTAATTATAACGCACATACATTTTTCGGATCACCACCATATATAGTCCCCACTGTAATATCCACAGACATCTCCCCCCACTGTAACATCAACAGACATCTCCCCCACTGTAATATCCACAGACATCTCCCCTCACTGTAATATCCACAGACATCTCCCCTCACTGTAATATCCACAGACATCTCCCCTCACTGTAATATCCACAGACATCTCCCCTCACTGTAATATCCACAATCTCCCCACTGTAATATCCACAGACATCTCCCCCACTGTAATATCCACAGACATCTCCCCCACTGTAATATCCACAGACATCTCCCCACTATAATATCCACAGACATCTCCCCCACTGTAATATCCACAGACATCTCCCCCACTGTAATATCCACAGACATCTCCCCCACTGTAATATCCACAGACATCTCCCCACTGTAATATGGTCCACATCTCCCCCACTGTAATATCCACAGACATCTCCCCACTGTAATATGGTCCACATCTCCCCCACTGTATAGGAAGATTAGTGCTTGCTTAGTCTTACCAAAGAAGTCAGTCGAACACAAGCAGTTGAGGCCGGGTGATGGCATCAGCGCGCTGCTCCAGGCTCACCTAGGCCGCCGCCGGGTAGACCAAGATGGCCGCCGCCCTGGGAGCTTTTCCTATGGCTGAGGCAGCAGCGGAGCTCCGCGAATCACGTGGTGTGCCGATCCGCATAAGATGCCCCGTTCGAATCACGGATCATTTACGATCCGTTGCACCACTAGTACCGATCAAAATAATTTATTTAACTAGATTTTTATATATATATATATATATATATATATATATATATATATATATATATATATATATATATATATATATATATATTAATATATGCCATATATTACATGGTAATATGACTTTCCATTTTTAAAATATTTAGAGATACATTTTTATATTTGGGCACAGACAAATGTTCATATTTTTGTATGGCATTTTCTCCAGAGTTTTGTGCACATCAGCTGAAGGAGACCAAAGGAGACACCTGCCTGCTCCATGTTACAGTACAATGCAAACATTGTGAGGGGGAGGGGAATGTAGTGTATGATCATTAATATCACTCATGTCATACAATTTCACATTCTGCTTGGAAAGTCTTCCATCAGCACAGTCTCCAGGAGTTCTACCTGAAAAACTGGTTCCCTGCAATGTCCAGGAATACTTGCACAGACCTCCCAAGACTTCACTGGAAAAATCCACACTGTTAAATCATACTGCTGTGTTGATGTCATCTGCTTATAGAGCCTGTTTATGAGAATTTTAATTAAGTAAAACTTCACAATGAATAAATTAGGATATAGTAATTTTATATTTTCGTCTACCACATTTTTTTTATTACGGTGGAAACATATGAACATAGCATTGCTTATATTTTTGTTTTTATTTTCTTTTTAGTTGTTAAAAGACACTGCTAAGTAGCGGCTGCATTTTAGCAATAATAAACACATAATAAAAATAAAAACATATAAGTGAGCATTTGCATCTATTTGCTGCAACTGTTTTTTATTATTCCTTGTGCTCATTACAGTATAGAATATCAGTAAAGAATATGAATTAAAAATAACCAAAACATACTAAAAACATGACCGTTTAACCACTTAAGCCCCAGACCATTTCGCTGACCAACGACCAGGCCACTTCTTGCGATTAGGCACTGCGTAACTGACAATTGCGCGGCCGTGCGACGTGGCTCCCAAACAAAATTTACGTAATTTTTTTCCCACAAATAGAGCTTTCTTTTGGTGTATTTGATCACCTCTGCGGTTTTTATTTTTTGTGCTATAAACAAAAATAGAGCGACAATTTAGAAAAAAAATCAATATTTTTTACTTTTTGCTATAATAAATATCCTCAAAAAATATATAAAAATATTTTTTTCCCTCAGTTTAGCCCGATACATATTTTTGGTAAAAAAAACGCAATAAGCGTTTATTGATTGGTGTGCGCAAAAGTTATAGCATCTACAAAATAGGGAATCATTTTATGGCATTTTTATAAATATTTTTTTTTACTAGTAATGGCGGTGATCATCGATTTTTATCGTGACTGGGACATTATGGCGGACACATCGGACACTTTTGACACCTTTTTGGGACCATTGTCGTTTTTACAGCGATCAGTGCTATAAAAATGCACTGCTTACTGTAAAAATGACACTGGTAGTAAAGGGGTTAACCTGTAGGGGGTGCTGAAGGGGTTACGTGTGACCTAGGGAGTGCTTCTAACTTTTAGAGGGCATGGCTTGCCATGACACGTCACTGATCGATGTTCCCGATGACAGGGAACAGGCGATCAGTGACATGTCAAGGGAAGGACGGGGAGATGTTGTGTTTACACTGACATCTCCCCATTCTTCAGCTCTGTAAACCCGATCACAGGACACCAGTGGACATCGAGTCTGCGGGTCCTGCAAGCACGGTCACAGAGCTTGCGACAGGGTCGCGAGCGCGCCGCCCGTGGCGTGCGTGCGACCACGCGGTCCACAAATTAAAGGGGACGCTTCCCTTCAGTTCACCTGCCCCTGTCTATCCATTAAAATGCATGTGCCTCCACTGTGGGGACGCTCATTGTTTAGTGTTAGGACCACAGATATTGCAGGGTGCCTTGGCGCGGCTCTGTGGCTCACGCATGCGTTTGCAAATGCGTGCGGACCGAATCCCTGTTTTTAACGCATACTGTAGACAGGTTAATTGGTTCTCCGCAAGCTGGTCGGTAAGTAGGCTTGGTTTTTCCCTGGGCATTCCCCAGGTTTTTGTTGTTATCTGCTTTAGCCTTCCAATGCTACTTACTGTTGTGGCCAGCTATAGATGGGGGCAGTGGACATGTTTATGCTTCACCTGTGGTGTTTATATTGGTCCATCAGTGCACCAACACCTTTGCAGCCATTGTGCTACATGCTGGGTGCTTGGTGTGCTCTTGTACCTTTAAAGGAGGGGTGGCTTCCCTTCAGTTCACCTGCCCCTGTCTATCCATTAAAATGCATGTGCCTCCACTGTGGGGACGCTCATTGTTTAGTGTTAGGACCACAGATATTGCAGGGTGCCTTGGCGCGGCTCTGTGGCTCACGCATGCGTTTGCAAATGCGTGCGGACCGAATCCCTGTTTTCCTGACGCATTCATGGCAGCACACACTGGGTTGTGGCTCCGCCCCCACAACCTGACAGGATTGGTTAGCTATAAATTTGAAGAGGAGACACCCGGCATTATTCTCTTTTTTTATCCTCACCTGACAGGACGTGGACGTACAGCTTGTCTCCTACCGCTATCGCCCCTGCAGGTTCAGCCTCTCCTGTTTGGAAGTCCCCCCTGTACAGTCTCTAATAGAGCTTTTATGGGGGGAGCCCCGCTCTGGTGGTCTCAGGGGTTAATCCCGGCAAGTTCCTGGCATATGTACAAGCTTTAAATAAGCTTAGACCGGCAGTGTGGCTCTCTAACTTTTTTTTTTTTCCCTTTTCTCTCCAGATGCTTCCCTTCCCTCTTCTGGGTATGCTCTTCACCTTGTGTGCCCCTAAAAGTGTGTATGACAAGGCTTCCCTATGTGCCCCTGGGGGTCCCCATTCATACTGTGTCATTGTGGCGTTTTTACCTTTTTTTTTCTAGGCAGGCTCTCTGAGACATGTAGTCCCTTGCACCGCCGCGCTCCTCGGGCGTACTGCGCATGCGCGCAGCACAATGATGACGCCGGACACCTCCCTCGCCCTCATCCAAGATGGCGCCGGGACGCGCGGGACGCTACTGCGCATGCGCGTACGCGTCATCAGCGCCGCGACGGCGGCGCCAAATTTAAAAAAGCCTGAAAATTTCTTTTTTTCCCTGAGGCTGCTGCTTTGCTGGAATTCCACCGGGATTTCTCCCAGGGTATGCAGGTGCTTCCCTTTCCCTATGCCTATACCTGGTTAAGTGTTTTGATTACTTATTTTGTCACCTCTGTTGCTTTCTTCCAGTACATCCTTCTGCTGCTTCCCTGTGTTTCTCAATGGAGCCCACTGCCCTCGCAGACCACTACCAACAAACGAGGTATGGAGACCATCACTTTCGGGTAAGTAGAGAAGAGACAAAAAGAGAGCCGGTCACTTAACACTGCCTTTCTGTTGCAGTCCCATCAGGCCAAGAGACGCAAGCCCACGGCGCAGGGAGAGGTCCAGGCATGCATCAAGCAGGAGGTCCCGTAAAAGTCGGTCAAGATCCTCCTCCCGCTACCATCGATCAAGACACAGCCGATCACGCCGCAGCCGCTCCCGTCATAGCCGGTCTCACCGCAGACGGTCTCCCTCACCCCACCGTGAGCATTATCATACCCGTCCTGCAGCTAACGCTTGCTGGGTGTGCGGTGCTACTGCTTTGCCAGGAAAGCTAGCATGTCAGACTTGCTTTAATGAAGCAACTAGAGAAAAGGAGACGAGCGCCAGGATGACTACAGATTTCTCCTCCCAACAGCTCGTGGGGGAGTCAGCACAAGAATCAATGTGGACTTCAGTTCCTTTGGTCCGTGATGAGCCCACTCCGGGCACTTCATCCGCCTCCGGCCCATATACCCAACTAATGGAGGCTCATTCTGATCATGAGGATCGCGAACTTGTGTCAGGATTTGACTTCTGTCTAGTCGAACCTTTTGCCCGCTCAGTCAAGGCGACAATAGGCTGGGAAGAACCCGTGACGGAACCACCCAAGGTTGGGAAGTATTTCCCCGAATTAAGGAGGGATCCCGAACTGTTTCCCTTCATCGAAGAACTGGAGGAACTCATTAAGGAGGAGTGGGAGAAACCAGACAAGCGTCCCGGTCTGTCCAACAAACTCTCTAAACTATACCCTCTGAAAGACTCTAAAGTCGCTTCCCTCATTAACGCTCCCGTGGTGGATGCTTCTCTTATGCGACTCGCCAGGCATGTCACTCTGCCAATAGAGGACGCAGTATCATTCCGGGATGTTCTCGACCGTAAGATCGACCTAGAATTGAAGAAGGCGTACTCCGCCTCGGGGGGCGCATTTAGACCAGCTATCGCTACGGCAGCTGTCGCCAAGGCCATTTCCGCATGGGCAGCCAATGCTGAGAAGATTCTCCTAGAAGGTGCTGATCGAGGGGATGTCATATCCTCCTTGCAGGAGATCAGGCTAGCCGGTGACTTTATGGCAGGGGCCTCGGTGGACATCATTCGTTCCTCGGCCAGGTCCATGTTAGCCTCAGTTATGGCCCGCAGAGCCTTATGGTTAAAACCTTGGGTCGCTGACGCGGCTTCAAAAGCAAACTGGTGCAGGATACCATATGATGGCACGAACCTGTTCGGCACAAAATTGGATTCGGCAATCTCCAAGGTCACGGGTGGAAAATCGGGGCTTATTCCCTCCGACAGAAGACCCAAGCCTCATAAAGGTCCTACCTTCAGGCGTAATCTGCCTGAGAGGTACAGGGAGGCCAGATCCTATCGTCCCGGTAGGGAGTTCAGGAGAGAATGGAGACCTAATCGCCCACCCTTTACGAGGGGGCAGAAACCCAAGGTCACTACTGCAGGGGACCAGCAGAAGTCTTTTTGAAGTCTTGCCTGCCCACCCAGCTCAGGTGGGCGCCAGGCTCAGCAGTTTTGCGCAAATATGGTCGAACCACATAGAGGACCCATGGACTCTTTCTACAATAGAGCATGGCCACAGATGGAACTTTATAGGGGTATTGCCTCACGCTACCTTTCAACCCACCAAAATACCGTCTTCCCTAGACAAAAGGAAACTGCTCATGCAATACATTTTAGAACTATTGCAGAAAAGAGCTATCGTGGAAGTTCCCTCGCACCAAAGAGGCAGGGGATTTTATTCCCCTCTCTTTCTGGTTCGAAAGAAATCAGGGGACCTTCGGCCCGTGCTGGACCTCAAGCGGCTCAACAGAAGGATTCAAATAGAGGCCTTCAAGATGGAGAGTCTCCAGTCCATCCTCCTGGCAGTAAATCTCGGAGACTGGATGCTGTCGATCGACCTGTCAGACGCCTACCTCCATGTGCCAATACATCCCGCATACCAGAAGTTCCTGCGCTTTTCCATCGGTCAACATCACTACCAATTCCGATGTCTACCATTCGGGATCTCCTCGGCTCCCAGGACGTTCACGAAGGTTATGCTTCCCCTCATAGCATTCCTCAGAGAGAAGGGGCTGCGGGTGCATCATTACCTGGACGATATCTTGCTCTTGGCTGCAAATCGGGAGACTCTACTCCTCCAGCGAGAAATCCTAATCTCGACCCTCCAAAAGTTTGGCTGGTTGATCAACTGCCTTGGACATTAAATCTACAATTTCCAAATATCTGTCGGCTACTACTCATCTCAGATCAACAGACGCCCTCTTGATTATACCTCACGGGGCCAGGCGGGGTCAGGCGGCCACTTCCCGTACCATCGCCTCTTGGCTGGTCAGGGCTATTGGAAAAGCGTATTCCACTCAGCAGATGGAGATCCCGGAAGGCGTCAGGGCGCACTCAACCAGGGCAGTGGCAACCTCGTGGGCAGCATATTGTGGTGTTTCTGCGGAGACTATATGCAGAGCAGCAACCTGGTCTTCCAGGCATACCTTTATCTCCCACTACAGGGTGGACGCCGCTCTATTGGCTACGGCTGAATTTGGCAGATCTGTCATCAGGGCCAATTCCTCTGCCTTATAGGGAATAAAATACTTTTGCATTGAACCCTCCCGACTGGCGAGTTATTTCCCAGTGTGTGCTGCCATGAATGCGTCAGGAAAACGGAAAATTGTATACTTACCTTCCGTAATTTTCCTTTCCTGACGCATCTTCATGGCAGCACACAGCTGCCCACCCTACTGTTCAATGATGATATTTACGGAGAATAATGCCGGGTGTCTCCTCTTCAAATTTATAGCTAACCAATCCTGTCAGGTTGTGGGGGCGGAGCCACAACCCAGTGTGTGCTGCCATGAAGATGCGTCAGGAAAGGAAAATTACGGAAGGTAAGTATACAATTTTCCGTTTTTAACGCATACTGTAGACAGGTTAATTGGTTCTCCGCAAGCTGGTCGGTAAGTAGGCTTGGTTTTTCCCTGGGCATTCCCCAGGTTTTTGTTGTTGTTGACGTATATATACACCCATTTGCACAGCCATGCCATTCTGTCGACCTATATCCTTGTGTGGCGGTCAGGAAGTGGTTAATAACCATTTAGGAATAATCATATGTTTATCATAACCATTGCAATCATTATAGTTTAAACAGTGCAGTGTTTAGGAAACATTTTTTTTGTGTCCCAAAACATCAACCCAATACCTATTGGGGCAGATCCACAAAGATCTGCCCCGGCGCATCGTATCCGAGATACACTACGCCGCCGTACCTTACCTGGCTTTAAATCGAATCCTGGAAGAATTTGCGCCGTAAGTTACGGCGGCGTAGTGTATCTCTGGCGGCGGAATTCAAATTGGCGATTAGGGGGCGTGTTTCATTTAAATGAAGCACGTCCCCGCGCCGAATGAACTGCGCATGCGCCGTCCCTAAATTTCCCGCCGTGTATTGCGCTAAATGACGTCGCAAGGACGTCATTTTTTTTAACATAGACGTGAATTACGTCCATCCCATGGACGACTTACGCAAAAAAAAAAAGAAAAATTTAAAATAAACGTGGGAACGACGGCCGTACTTAACATGGCAAGTCTAACTATACGCCGCAAAACACCAGCTTTAACTATACGCCGGAAAAAGCCGACTAGAGACGACGTAAGAGAATGCGACGGCCACGCGTACGTTCGTGGATCGTCGGAAATATCTAATTTGCATACCCGACGCGGAAAACGACGCAAACTCCACCCAGCAGACCCCGAAGTATTGCATCTAAGATCCGAAGGCGTACGAAGCCGTACGCCTGTCGGATCTAACCCAGATGCCGTCGTATCTTGGTTTAAGGACTCAAACTAAAGATACAACGCGGGAAATTTGAAAGTACGCCGGCGTATCAGTAGATACGCTGGCGTACTCTCTCTGTAGATCTGCCCCATTGTCTATAGCAGTGGTCTCCAAACTGCAGCCCGAGCTGGATGTGGCTCTTTGCTTGCTTTTATCTGGCACAATTTTATTCACTGACACCAATGAAGGGTATAATTTCTCCCAATGACACCAACGATGGGGCACAATTTCTATCAATGAAATTAATAATGGGACACTAATCCTCCCAATGTCACAAACAATGGGGCACAATGACAACTATGATGTAGCACAATTCCTCCCAGTGACACCAATGATGAGGGATTGATTAATCCTAATGCTGGGACATTATGTACTCATGTTGGCCACAGTCTGGCCCCCTTAAAGTCTGACCCTTTGTTTAGAAAGTTTGGACTATAGGGTAGTACCATAAATAGCATGCAGCCCTGATATACTGATACAGAAAAATATAGCCACAATGGTTAGATTTTAAAACACCTCCTACCAGCAGATCCATTGTGTGTAATTCAGCTTTGAGTGCTACAACCCTGTGCACTGTATAGTTTTAGATTTAAATGTAGTTTCAGATGGGTTTTAAACCCTAACTAAAGCTTCTATATTCATTACTGTAGTGCTGTCAGATTTGTTTAACCTGTAGGATCGCTCGGTTCTCCAGTTTTTGGCACACCCTCAGCCCAATGCTCCAATCAACAACACTGCTCAGGGAGCATAAACACTGCTGCTTGGAACACTAAAAAAATGTGTAATGCCCCATACACAGGATCGGAATTTCCAATGGAAAAAGTCAGATGGACTTTTTCAATCGGATTTTGCGATCGTGTGTAGCCCCATCAGCGTTTTCATCGGAGTTTAGATATAGAACATGCC
Source organism: Rana temporaria (assembly GCF_905171775.1). Classification (NCBI taxonomy): domain Eukaryota; kingdom Metazoa; phylum Chordata; class Amphibia; order Anura; family Ranidae; genus Rana; species Rana temporaria. The sequence goes on from NC_053501.1 coordinate 43,743,469, forward strand.
GCGATCGTACATTTCCCGTCGAATGTTCCGCCTACAAGCTATAGTAGAATTCTAATGTTGTATGACACTAGTAATAATTATATTTATTAATTATTATTACTAGTCAACCAACATTAGAATTTTTCTATAGCCTATGGGCTGAGCATTTGACCGGAAATGTATGATTGCGGCGTCGTACAGTTTCGCTGCTCTGTCGAATCTTCTTAGAACTTTCGACAGACACCATAAGCGTTTCAACGTTTGTATGTTTTTCGATGCTTTGTCGAATCTTCGTCATTCATGTTGAATTGTCAAGTTAGTTCTAGCTATTTTACTGCTCCTCCTCTTTGGTTACAATCAGCCAATAACATTCATCATCATCATTATTTTTATTTTACTTCCCCCACCCAATTCCAGCAGCGATCTTTTCTCTCTATAATGACAAATCTTTTCTCTCTATAATGACAAATCTTTTCTCTCTATGTAGAATAATCTTGGACTAATAGAGTTAAGGTTAGGCACATACGACCACAGGTTCGATAGACACAGATTGCTATTGTCAGCGTCATGTCAAATCTCCTATCTATATCGAACTGTTGTGGCAACTAAAACAAAAATAAAGCATTTGTTTATGTCGGTTCGTTCGGTTTTCGTATTCTGCACATCCATTTTCGTTTGTTACGATAACAAAAATACCTGAAATTACCCTAACATACTTATTACCCCATACTGCTTTTATACTGTATCACGTGATTTTATTTATTTTATTTTAATAAAAACCTTCATTGTTTTTTTTTGATCTGCACCATTGGGAGCATTTTCCTTTTTGTTTCCTATCACCACACATACTGTGTTGTTTCATGAGCTTGGCCATTCCATCCACAGAGCCCAGGGTCCGTTGTGACCACCATGCCTGATTTGACTTGCTGTTAATACTAACATGTAAGTCTACCACAGCTGGTAAGAGTACCCATCCCTTTTTTTGATATTTTGAGGATTGCTACAGACAAGCCATTACTGCTGACTTCATTTGTTTGAACTGATATTGCATGTGAAGTGTTTCATTCATTCACTGGGAAACACACCTATGAACTACTCACATTGCTTATCACACCTGGTTGGCGTTTCCACTCACCAATTTGGAAATATATGCATGGACTTTAAATAGCATTACATCCATGCTGTGTGAATCTTATTTTTCAGTTTGTTTTCATTTTCCATGTAATGTGAATTTGGCAGCATTTTCACGGATCAATTAGCGCTGCACTTATTTTTCTAAATTAGCACAACCTAACTTTAACAAGTTAATGATTTAGACCTGTGGTCCTCAACCTTAGTCCTCAAGTTCCCCCAACGTTCCATGTTTTCAGGTATTCCTTTACTTTGCACAGCTGCTTTAAAGTGGAGTTCCAACCACAATTAGCATTTTTTAAATGTATGTCCTTTCATCCTGCGTTTTTATAATATAAATCTGGTCACTTACTATTTTACAATCCGCCGCCGATCCGCAAAGATATTCAAAAAAGATAGTTTCTAAAACTATATCTACACCGTTGTCATTTTGCTTGTGGGCATTGTGAAGCCTACAGGCACTTACTTCCTGGAAGTCTTGGATGGGGAGTGATAATTGGACAGCGCACTGCATCCTGGGAAATGATGACACACATTTCCCAGGAGCATTAGAGGGAGATGATGTCAGAATCCTAGGTGGTTTCAAAGGCAGATTTTGTGGGACCGCATAGCAACAGGCATTTCCAGATGAGTAAAAAAAAATATATTATTTTTTTTTCTTTTTTAGTCATAAGCTACAGTTTAAAGCAAAATTGTTTTTTTGATGGAACCTCCACTTTAAATCAATGGTATTAATAATAGTTTCCAAAACTTGGCCCAATGGGGGTACTTGAGAATTGAGGTTGAAAACCACTGGTTTAGACCATTAGAATATGAAACCCCAGGAGGGTATGAAGACCTGTTTCACAGATGGAATTATGTGGAAACCCGGGGAACACAAATTATTATCAAGGTCAAAAGGGGGGGGAGCAGATTCATAAAGGGAGGAGGGAGAAGGGGGAAATTCTAGGAACAACTAGGAAGCAGCTGTGCAAAGTAAAGGAATACCTGAAAACATGGAACGTTGGGGGAACTTGAGGACTAAGGTTGAGAACCACAGGTCTAAATCATTAACTTGTTAAAGTTAAGTTGTGCTAATTTAGAAAAAAAAGTGCAGCGCTAATTAATCCGTGAAAATGCTGCCAAATTCACATTACATGGAAAATGAAAACAAACTGAAAAATAAGATTCACACAGCATGGATGTAATGCTGTTTAAAGTCCATGCATATATTTCCAAATTGGTGAGTGGAAACGCCAACCAGGTGTGATAAGCAATGTGAGTAGTTCATAGGTGTGTAAACCATGAATAAGTCACGTGGCGAGTGACGCAACGCATGGGGGAGAAGCCTATGTGACGGGACTTTCGATCTCTCATGGAATGAGGAGTCCAGAGCACTGAGCGGCATTATACACTTAATAGCCCCAGAGGATCCGTGAGTGCACACACGAATTAGATGTCATTAGCCCATGCTAAACAGTATCGCACTATGTTTGTTTTTCCTCTCTCTTTTTTGGATCATACATTTGGGAAACACCTGAGCGCGGGATGTATCTGCCTGAAGACTTGATCCATGCCTGATTATATGCTTAAACATAGATTGTTACAAGCGGAGCCCCCTTGTGGGAAAACATCTGAGCGGTGCTGGAGTGTGTTTCATTAACCCTGTGACTACTGAGCCAGGTTCTGCTAGCAGTATTGTCACTGTGTATTTACACAACATTGGGAATTGATTTCATGTCATCGCTCTTTTATGCTGTATCGGTAGTACACATTTAGTTGAATTTAGCGCATTTATATATTTTCGATTCACTTTTGGGTTTAGTTCACCTCATTATTTGCAGCTTTTTTCATTTGGTGATTATTTGTGTTTTTGTTTTTCACTAATTATTAGTAGCGCTGTAGTACACATTTTTACAGATTATAATTTATTATCGCTGTTTTCTAGCTGCTCTAAAACCATTTTTGACATAAAGGGAGACTTTTGGTTGCTATGGACAATCTACAGTTTGCAGGCAGAAAGAACAGTTTTTATTATATAAAAGTACATGTAGGACACTGGGCAGACCACTAGGGACAAGGTGTGTGTGTATTTTTTACATACAGTACTGTAATCTATAAGATTACAGTATACTGTATGTAATGTGTTTATTTACGTTTTTGAATTTGGCGTCATTCTCCGCTCCCGTGCGTCGTAACGTCGCAGGGAACGGAGATCGGCGGCACAGGAGGACACTGTGTGAATCGAGCGAGGTCCCGCTCGCTCACACAGCGCGGTGGTATCGCTGGATCCAGGGACAAGGTAAGTAACTTTGTCTGTGGCTGCAGCGAGGCAAGCCCGAGTCTGACTCGGGGGTTACCGCTTTTGGTATAAAAATCTCACCCCGAGTCAGACTCGGGAATACCGCTAGGAGGGTTATTGGTATTCATAGCAAGTCATTTATCATTTATTTAGGCACTTATTAGTAGTTATTTTATGTCATAGCAAGCGCTGCCTGAGAATAATTGTATAACTTTAACAAATGAATACAAATTGACCCTTACTGAGAAAGTCCACACCTAGGGACATAACGTATATGGGGGACTGAAAATCTAACTTTGTCCCACGGCCAACTCGTTGTACTGAGCTATTCCCGATATATGTGTATTTCAGCTAGCACTGCTAAAGTGCCTCTCGTGTGAGTGTAATGCCGCGTACACACGATCGGTCAAACCGATGAGACCGGTCTGATGGACCGTTTTCATCGGTTAACCGATGAAGCTGACTGATGGTCAGTCTTGCCTACACAACATCGGTTAAAAAAACGATTGTGTCAGAACGCGGTGACGTAAAACACAACGACGTGCTGAAAAAAACAAAGTTCAATGCTTCCAAGCATGCGTCGACTTGATTCTGAGCATGCCTGGATTTTTAACCGATGGACGTGCCTACAAACGATCGTTTTTTTTTTCTATCGGTTAGGTATCCATCGGGTAAAATTTAAAACAAGATTGCTTTTTTTTAACCTATGGATAAATAACCGATGGGGCCCACACACGATCGGTTTGGTCTGATGAAAACGTTCAATCAGACCGTTCTCATCGGTTTGACCGATCGTGTATACGCGGCATAATACTTTTTTATCCATTAATTAAATTATGTCAAACGGAGAGCACTAGATTGCGTGTTCTGTTCTTTTTATATATACCATCATCCCCCTAAGCACACCCAAGTTTCTGGGATCCAATAGGTGGACACGGGAGACACGAAGCTTGCCACACAGATTCTGTAATACCCCCTGGGGGGAACAGCTGGTTATGACCTACTGGTAAAACAGGGGTCATAACGTGTGGTAAGCCGCTAGTGTGCACGGGTGAAGGATAGTACGAGCCCTTTGTGGATTTTTTACCAACACTGTGGTGGAATGGTACCCCTGATGAACTACTTTTAAAAATGAACTTATAGACACTAAGCATTTTATATTTTATCTTTATTATCTGTGGATTAACTATACTCTAGGGTTTGAGTTTAGCACAGTAATATATATCACTTATTGCATATTTTTGCACTTATGTACTGTTGCACTTTATTTATCTTATTTTATTTACAGTTAAGCACTAATGAATGGAAGTAACACTACGCTATTTGAAGTTAAATGTATGGATTATTATTGGAGAATAGGGAGATCATTTAGTGCCACTTTAAAGGCAAACTTCTAGCTAAAGCCCCGTACACAGAAATTCCGTGTACGTGTTCATCGGAAATTCCGACTGTGTGTATGCCCCATCAGAGTTTTTCCATTGAATATTTTGAGGAATTCCATCGGAGTTCAGATAGAGAACATGTTCTCTTTTACTCCGATGGAATTCCGTCGGGATTCCGATGTGAGTTTGGCTGGGAAAAAGCCCGATCGTGTGTACGGGGCATAACACCTTTTAGCCAGTTACAGCAACAGCCCTTTAAAACAATAAAATAACATAAAAAAATGGAAACCGTCATTAGCACCGGGCAGTGTTATAATTTGTCCCACCTCATGTCACTTCTGTTGGACAGCTTGGTCTGCATGTAAATGTGGACAAAAATATAAACAAGACAAGTGAAACAAAAAAGGCATTCATATACTGAATATTCTATTTACATTTATTAACTACATACTGTTACTGGAGTACAGTATTGTTTACAGTAATGTGTCTGCATCTGTACCGAATTTTTTTGGCCACCAACCATGTATAAAATAAGAAGCAGAATACCATCTGGCAGGGAAGGGGTTAGCACAGCCTTGCACACTTGTAACAATAAGACATTGCCTGGATACATATGTTCTGTGCTTGCAAATACCTTTTGATTTTATGGTTATAAGATTTCTCATTTCACCTTCCTGTGTCTTGTGTATATTGGCTGTTCCCTTCCCAGTCCCTGCGCTGGGCTCTCCTGTGGTGCTGTGTAAGGAGAGCAGGGCTCCTATACTCAGTGAGATGGTAGGATTTGTTGGAGAGCATCGTTTAATCAGCAATGTTTGTGTGGCCTCCTCCTGATCATATTCTAGGAGGACACACTGCTAGAAAAGGGACACCTTCTCCTGGAAGATAACATCAGGAAGCCCTTTATAAGGTTAACCAAAGTTTAGTCTAACCGTTCTCGGCCTCCACTAAGCGATAGTCATGGGGCTGATTGTTATTAGATTATGAAAACGTAAATTCGTTCATTTCCTTCCATGTACAGCTTAGGTTACAATCAGTAGATTCTATCCAACGTCTTTATAACCAACACAAAAATCACATTCTGAAGCTAGAACACACACCTCAGTGTTCCACCGAGCCACTAAATAGCTGCTCTAAGGCCTTAAACTGAAACTTTAGGAAAATATAAAAACACACTTTCAGAAAACAGTACATTCTTAAATATTGCAAATATAATTTTAACCCCTAAGATCTATATTTTAATAGACATGTGCACACTGAAATATTTCGTTTCGGAATTTCGTTTTCGTCCCAAAATTTTTTTTATTTAGTTACTCCCGAAATTTGTTTCTATTTATTTTGTTTCGTTAAAAAATGCATTAGTCCGAAAATCCAAATGAATTAAGGTCGAATCTGTCAATTGAATGCTTATGGTGTCTGTCGAATGTTCTAAGATTCGACGAAGCAGCTGAACTGTACGACGCCGCAATTGTACATTTCCGGTCAAATGCTCCGCCCACTAGCTATAGTAGAATTCTAATGTTGTATGACTAGTAATAATTATATTTAATAAATATTATTACTTGACGTGATTGTGGCCGTATTAGTGCATTTGTGATAGAGAAAATTGAGTACTGTCCGTGTACAGTTTGGACCTTGAAGAAGGGGTAACACCCTGAAAGCTTGTCCTGAAAAATTGTATGTTAGTGCAAATAAAAAAGTATCACGGACAGTACTCAATTTTCTCTATAAATATTATTAATAGTCAACCAACATTAGAATTCTTCTATAGCCTATGGGCGGAGCATTTGACCATAAATGTCCGTTCACGGCGATCGTATGTTTTTAGCTGCTTCGTCGAATTGTCTCTATAATGTCAAATCTTTTCTCTCTATGTCGAATCTTTTCTCTCTCTATGTCGAATAATCACATTCAACCGCAGGTTTGATAGACACAGATCGCTATTGTCACCGTCATGTCGAATCTTCTATCTATATCGAACTGTTGTCGGAACAAAATGAAAATAAAGCATTTTTTATGTCGGATCTTTCGGATTTCGGATTCTGGGCGTTCGTTATCGTTTGTTAAAACGAACGCGAAAATCCCTGAAATTCGGACTAAAATGCATTCGGACGAAAACGAATGCACTATATTTTAATACACTTCCAACAATTCTTAGATTATCTCTGATGAATACAGGCTCTGTAGAACTGCATAGAGCTTTTGTTATTAGGTGCATCTGTAAGTATGAGTTTGAAATAATTATAACCTCATCTGTTTTTTGTTTTTTTCATTGCTGTCTGTGTCCAGCTTAGGAGATTTCTCTTCATTTCCTGTCCTTGAGACACGACAGGAAGTGAGTGGAAATTAATAATCTCGCCAAAGGGAAGAAACAGGTCACCAGAACAGACGTTCCCATAGGAAGATTCCCCCTTACCTCCTATTCCATCCCCTCACCCTCTTTACTTCCTATGACCTCTGGAAACTCCAACAAGCTCTTCTTGTAGTTTTTTTTTAAACTACCAACAAATAACTGCATATATAATATCTCCACCCAAAGACACACTTCCTTGACGGGTTTCACCTAAACCTAGGAGAGGTTTAAATAAATCGGCTCCCCTGGTCCTCGGAGGGCATTCACAGTGCGGTTCCTTGTAACCCCCCTGGGGTGTGTCCTTCCTTCCTCCCCCTGGGTCTGTGGGTGGCGCTTGTGAGGCTCCCTTCGGATTTCCTAGCCATGAGAACACCCATTCCATTTGTTAACGGTAAAAATTATTTTTGGGTCATTTTATGTGATATATATTAATACGTTTTTGTTTTGATCTCAAACTTATGTAATGTGTATTTTTGTAGAATCAATTATCCCCCTGAAGAGACCACTTACAGGTCGAAACGCATCGGGGTACACACACCACGCAGCATAATGTAATCTTGTATATAATTGTTTCAAATATTGTGGCATTTGTATTGTATCACCAGATTCGGAAAGGGTTTTCTTTTAATTGCTTTTGTACTCAATTTGTATGTAATTTGACAACTATTTAATAAACCATGTTTTACATAATTACATCTCTACATTTGAATATTTTTGGGCATGGATAAAGTTGTTGTTAATATTTATTTTTATAACTTAATTCTGCATAAAACATTTAAGTATCATTTAATGAGATCATTTACGAGGGTGTGTTTAGGGGTGGAATTAGGGGCAGGGCAGAGTAGGGGTTGGACAGGGCAACTGGTGGCGAGTAACCCTTGAGGTCTGGCTAGTAGCTCAGGACTTGAAATGTTGAGCCCTGGATTAGAAATTCCTCTACTCTGCTGTTTACTCTTTGCCAAATCCCACTGAGGTGAGATAGCTATGTGAGGGGATTGAATAGATTTCATGGTATGCATCCACATGGATTTATGTGATTTCTCATGGCTATGTTTATATATTCCTATATAGGTAATTGCCATCTATCAATTTGGTTGACTAGCTATAGCTCTGCAAGTAGTAGGTTAGGCACTTAGGCATTAGGGCACTTTAAGCCCCCGTGATCAGTTTTCCGGATATGGTGGATATATCTTTCTGCACTAATATGGGGATTATAATACAATAAAACTTAATTACTATAGGCCCTTCATAAATATAGTTGGTCTTGTATTCTTTAGGTTCCATTATTGGGCATAATCCTTCTCTGACACACTAATACTCCACGGGGCTGTCTATTTATGTGTTACCATCATTTTGAAATTGTATTTACATCCAAGGTGAGAATTATTTTGTCAGATGATCTGTCCAACTTATGATACTACGATTTTGTTTGTATAAATAAAAATGTATATGAGATGATTTTGCTTGTATTTGCAGACTATCTATGTCTCGATTTGTATCTATTATGAACTTATAATGTTTTTTATTCACTCATAGTCATATTGTTTACAAGGCTTCACGAGGCTCCTGAAGAAGCCACATTCTTGGTGAAACATGTATGACGGCCGTATGAATTTGTTATGTTGTTTTTTACAAAAATGTCTGATCTTAACTTTTAAATAAAACAAAATTTACCTGATTTTAGAACAGTGTTCTATCTTGTTTTCAGCACCTTCAGGCCTCATGTACACTGGACTTTATAAAAAAGCCAGTAGCGTTACCTGAAGAATGCTGTAGCATGAGTTTTTCAGCATTTTAGCAGTAGAATTTTTTAGCGTTCTTTAGCTTTATGTTTTTTTATTTTCTTTTTACAAAATGATACTCCAACGAAAGCCCATGGCTCAAAAAAAAATGCTAATAAATGCTGAATAGCCAGGTTTTTTGGCATTTTTCAGCTTTTTTTAGAGTTAGAGAAGTTTTACAGCTGAAAAACTCAAGTTTTCACGAGTTCTGGGTTTTTTTCAAGCCAGAAACGTCCCTGCCAAAAACTTCTGATAACAGCCTATGTGTGCATGGACACATAGGATAACATGCTGGGGAGTTTATTGGCTGCAGAAAAAAACGCCTAAAGCCCAAAACAGCAGCTGTAAAAACATCCAGTGTTCAGGAGGCCGTAAAATCCATTTATGTGCTTTCCTAAAAATTTCTGGGATGTGGTGCTTCTATCCTCACATCCTCTAGCAAAGTGGTCATCAACCCTGTCCTGCAGGGCCCACTAACAGGCCAGATTTTATGTATTACCTTGGGGAGATGCAGTCTAGAATACTGCAATCACTGAGGAGCAAATGATATCACCTGTGATGTATTTCAGTTATCTTGCAAACCTGGCCTGTTAGTGGGCCCTGCAGGACAGGGTTGATGACCACTGCTTCTAGCATACTTTTCAGAAATCTCATTGATAAGAGCAGGATTCAGTGTCTGGAGCAGAACTTATAAATACAGTAGATGTCCCACAGCCTGCTCTCTAAAGCCTACAGACAAGGCAGAGATGGATGCTTATAACTTAAAGTAGAACTATGAACAAAACGTTTTTTTTCATTTTGTATAGGATAAGGGAGGGTTTTATTCCCTGGCAGTTTTTTTGCGATTTGCGTCCTATCGGGGAGATTTACCTTCACTTCCTGTCCCATAGCAAAAACAGGAAGTAGGAGAAAATCCCTGCAAATTAAAGGAATTCCTTGGGGACCCTCAAGTCTCCAGGACTAGTATCCCCATCAGAAGATTCTCCTCTATTCATTTTCTGGGGACAACGCAAAATGTTGGATTTACTTTCACTTTCAATGATAATAGTAAATAGGACAAATAGAGAGGGTGAATTTGCCTAATGGGGGCATAGGCAGCAATTTCAGACCTGACAAGGGTTATAATCTATCTCCTCTCTGTCCAAAACTAAAAACAAAAGTTTTGCCTTTGGTTATACTTTAATATCAGTGAGCTGTCCCTTAGCTCAGGTAACACAAGCCATATACAGTGTGGCAGTATATTAATAAAGGAATTATTTTGTTTGACAAAGTAACTTCAAAAAAGCATGTCAAACAGATAATCTCTTTGTAAATATGTATGAGATCATTCAGATTTTTATTTGATCTGTTCCTGAAATGTCTGTTTATTCTAGTTGTGGAAAATTGTGGCAGTCAATAAATTAAAAATATATATATATATCATAAATTCTTCACAGGCTTGGCTACATGCAAACCACACTTTAAAAAAAAAATCTGCTGTGTTACAAATAGTTAAATCTCACAGGGTACATTCCGCCTCCTGGATCACTAACTGTTTGCAATTTAGATTTTCATTAAGCGCTGATAGTAAAGCTTTTTTTAAACTTCCAGCACTTCAACAGTAGACTTGCGCCTCTACACACAAGCTGTCCTGCCCCAGCGCTCCACTATCTACTCACATAACACAATGTTTCTATTTGTGAATTGGTTCACAGCATACAAAAGTTTCTGTGATTGGACAAGAGGAGAGATGGGGCAAACGACGGGACAGTGGCTGTGTACAAGAGCCACAAGTCTCCTGTTGGAGCTTCAGGAGCATAGCTAAAGCACTCAATCTAAATGTAAATGCAGTCACATATACCTCCTGAGATTTAACTATTTGTAACCCATCAGATTTAGAAAAATAATTTTTTATTAAATTCTCTCACATACAGTGCCTTGAAAAAGTATTCATACCCCTTGAAATTTTCCACATTTTGTTGTTACAACCAAAAACGTAAATACATTTTTTTGAGTTTTTATGTGATAGACCAACACAAAGTGGCACATAGTCGTGAAGTGGAAGGAAAATGATAAATGGTTTTAAACATTTCTTACAAATAAATATGTGAAAAGTGTGGCGTGTATTTGTATTCAGCCCCCCTGAGTCAATACTTTATAGAAACCACCTTTTGCTGCAATTACAGCTCTGATACCCCTAACTAAAATCTAGTGGAACCATTTGCCTTCAGAAGTCACCTAATAAGTAAACACATAATTAGTGAACACACCATCCCCATCGTGAAACATGGTGGTGGCAGCATCATGTTGCAGGGGTGATTTTCTTCAGCAGGGACAGGGAAGCTGGTTAGAGTTGATAGGAAGATGGTTGGAGCCAAATATACTGCACATCACCCTGAACACACTATCCCCGGCGTGAAACATGGTGGTGGCAGCCTCATGTTGTGGGGATGCTTTTCTTCAGCAGGGACAGGGAAGCTGGTCAGAGTTGATGGGAGGATGGATGGCAATCTTAGAAGAAAACCTGTTAGAGTCTTCAAAAGACTTGAGACTGGGGCAGAGGTCTACCTTCCAGCAGGAAAACTACCCTAAACATACAGCCAGAAGCTACAATTGAATGGTTTAGATCAAAGCATAATCATGTGTTAGAACAACCTAGTCAAAGTCCAGACCTAAATTTGAATGAGAATCTGTGGCAAGACTTGAAAATTGCTGTTCACAGACGCTCTCCATCCAATCTGACAGAGCTTGAGCTATTTTGAAAAGAAGAATGACGCTGTTGATGTGCAAGCCTGGTAGAGACATCCCCAAAAAGCCTCTCAGTTGTAATTGCGATGAAAGGTGTTTCTACAAAGTATTGACTACATGATGAATACATATTTTCAGCCTCTGTGACAGTTGCCTAATGCTGGACTCACACCATATACTTGTGGCTAAGCACTTTAGATAATTATGTAACTTTTATGCATCAAATGTGTTTGTATTACATAGTATTATTAATCTGGACATTGATAAGCATGTTACTTCATTAAACCAATCAACTGCTGAATGTCTAGACATTATGTATATCCCTATCTGTAAATGAATCAAACTTTTCTTTTGAGATCTAGTTTTCTTTCATTAAAAATGACACAAATTGAAATTGATATTACAATTTTGCATCACTTTTTAGAGGTTGAGATCCAACCTAATTCTGATAAAGGTCAGGGAGACAATTCAAAAAGTAGTAAACAGGTTTTGGGGGTCCAAGATTGCCCCCTTCATTAAGGCTTGATTGATAACGATGTTCATAAATTAGAAGTGAACTGGACAAGGCATCCACTGCCAACAAATTATAGGAACAGGGATATAAGATTTTTTTTATGCTAGTATCGGCTCTAGCAGATCTATATAGGATTTTTCTGCATACATCTAAACAGTGTTGGCACTGCTCCTTAGAATAGAGTACACTACTGCATATCTTTTGGAGCTGTCCCTCTATTAAGCCCTCTATTACATATTATTCCATAAAGTGCAGCGATCCTGTTACTATCCTGTTAAGCCTTCTTCTTTGACAATCTACCCACTGCCAAGGCATGTATTCCAGCTTTATGGAGGCAGCCAATTACCCCTTCAGTCTCCCTGTGGCTAGCTAAAGTTGACAACATTAGGGAAATAGAAAGCCTAACGACATCTCTATATAATAGGGAATTAAAGTTTCATAATGTCTGGTACCCCTGGACGGCATTCACATGCTCCTCCACAAACCAAGTGATGTTACACCCTTCTGATATGGGGCTAACTTAAACTGCATGCGGAGCATCCCATGGCTCACCCTTCGGGGTCAGAGAGTGTGTGGTGTATTTTTAGACCCACTGTGTGCATTAATGTTATGTGATGGCCTGGGTTTCTTCCTCTTGGAGCGCCCCCCCTCCTCAGTTCCACTCTCCAGTTCACCTACCCACCCCCCTTTTTTTTCTTTCTCTCCTCTCTCTCTACTACGTGTCTCCCCCCTCCCCCCCTCCTGCCTTACATCCCCCTCTTTGTTCTCCCTTCTAGTTTTGTCTTACTTGGAAAAATTGGAGACAGTAGTAGCTAACGTCTCTTGGTATCTTACAGGCCCAGGAGGTACCAGTCACATTTCAATGGGACTTCTTGCCCACTGTTAATTATTCTTTTTTGCACTTATGTGTGCACAAGATTGATTTTCTATGATTATAGATCAAAGCAATACATATTATTGTATACATATTTTGGCTTGACCTTTGCACTGTGAGTATGACTGTATGTCTCTGATTTAACGCAAAGAAAGATTTAAAAATTCTGGTTTGGCAGCATCCAGGTAACTTCTAATTTGTTCACATTGTTTTCAATCAAACTATGATGAACAGAAAACTCTTGGAACCCTGAAATTCATTTGATACTTTTTGGATTTTCCCCCTGACTTTTATTGGAATAAATTGTATCTGGACCTCTTAGTAGTGGTGTGACCCTTTAATTCAAATTTTTGCTACATTATACTAGAAACCAAGGAGAGCGTGGAGCCCCTCTGGGGTGTGAAAGCTGCTGAAGTGAACCAGATCATTAACATCAATACTTTAAGATAACAATGCCAACAGGATAACCCTACAGATCAAGCGCCAATTCTTCTTCAACTGTTGATTAAAAAAGGCAAATCAAACAGAGCAAACTGGTTTGAGAGTAACTTGGTTTGAGAGCGTTTTGCAAGACAAGCAAAATGTTTTAATAAATTTTGCCTTGATATACAAGCGATGTCTTGATATAAGAGTAGCGTCATGTCACAACTGAGTATAAAAAAGAAGAGAGGAGCCTCTAAGTGTAGCAATATGGTTACATTTAATGAAGGTACAACATTTAGCAACTTATTGCTACACTTTGAGGTGCCTCTCTTCTCTTTTATACGCTGTAATTAAAATGCTTTGATATACAAGTGCTTTGGATTACAAGCATGTTTCTGGAACGAATTATGCTCGCAAACCAAGGTTTTACTGTAATTGCATTCATTGATGTCCCCTAACTAATAAGAGAATTTAAACAATCCAGTTTCTGCTGTCACAGTCACTGGCCACTGAAATCAGGGAAGAATCTAATGGAGTTTAATGTTAGTGCATTTTTATACTGAAAATTTGCATTTGCTAAACAGTTGCGCTATTATCTTATGACATACAAATGATGCCATAAAAATGTACCACCATCTCCAGTCTCTGCTTTCAGAAATTATACAGTGTTTGGAGGGGTTTAACTAAAAAAGCAATCTAATGAGAACACATATACAGTTGTTATTGTAGTGTGTGCCGTAAAAACGTTTTCATGCACATTTTGTCAGTGTGACAAATAAAGAATTCATAACAAAATCTGTCAGTCTGTACCAAACACCAACTAAGACATCAGCAGTTTGGGAGTTAAACACAGGGGGCGCTGTAGGATTTAGTGTTCACCTAGTGTGTGTTTACAACTGTAGGGGGTGTGGCTGTAGGACTGATGTCATCGATCGTGTCTCCCTATAAAAGGGATGACTCGATCGATGCAGCGCCACAGTGAAGCATGGGGAAGCTGTGTTTACATACGGCTCTCCCCGTTCTTCCGCTCCGGGGAGCGATCGCGACAGAGCGGCTATAAACGAATAGCCGCACCGTCGTCCCGGATCTCTCCCCGAGGGAATCCGACCGGCGGGGGGGTCCCGATCGGACCCCCGACCCGCGGAAAGGCAGGGACGTACAGGTATGCCAATGTGCCTGTACGTGCCATTCTGCCGACGTATATCTACATGCGGCAGTCGGGAAGCGGTTAATGAGTAAAATAAGTATTTGACCCCTTCACAAGATATGACTTACAAGGTTTTTCCAACGGGAAAACCGACCGTGTGTGCGCGGCATTAGTACTTTTTGGCCAATTCTTGTTGCCAATCACAGAGGTCAGACGTTTCTTGTAAATTACTGGTCAAATCCATAATATGTAGTTGCCACCAGAACAGGAATAAAATCTTTCAGTGGGGACACTTGTTCCTGTGATACATGTTTCAGATAGAGGAAGATTTCTATCACATAGGATATCTCCTCACTTCCAGTTGAATCCTCGAGGCAGGAAGTTAATGGAACTCTCCCTAAAAGAAACAAATGGCAAAAAAAATGACCGGTTATAACCCTCTCCTACTTAAAAAAAAAAAAATAAGCTTTGGTTTAAATATACTTTAACCCTTTTATTGCCACCAAAGTAAATCATACATCAGAAGCATCAGAGGGTTTGACACATACTCAAGGCTTCCACAGCAGCTGAGAATGTGTGTAAATCTGACAAGCCAACTGTCGGATTTGGGGCTGTACTGATGCTGGATTGCTTTCAAGGGCCACATTCTACCAAATTTGACCTTCCTTACCATGTTTCCTGGGCTCTGCTATCCCATCTGCAGATTTGGGACCCACATAGCATGTGTCACCTGGTAGAGGGGAGGGAGACCAATGAATATCCATTCACTGATATCCCATAGCTAGTAAGAGAATTTCACCCAAAAATTAAACTTCCGCTTTTCGGAAACCCTCTCCCCCTCCGGTGTCACATTTGGCACCTTTCAGGGGGGAGGGGGTGCAGATACCTGTATAATACAAGTATTATCACCCACTTCCGGGGAGAGACTCCCGAGGGAGTCACTCCACTTCCCGTCCTCTCCGCCTCCCCCCGCTGCCTTTTGGGAAACAAGCTGGGCCCAGGAGACAGCAGGGACCACTGGGAACGCACTGCGCTACTCGCGCATGCGCAGTAGGGAACCGGGCAGTGAAGCCGCAAGGCTTCACTTCCTGATTCCCTCACCGAGGATGGCGGCGGGGCAGCCAAGAGACGAGCGATTGCTCATCTTTTACTGCCAACATCACGGGCGCGCTGGACAGGTAAGTGTCCATTTATTAAAAGTCAGCAGCTGCAGTATTTGTAGCTGCTGGCTTTTAATATTGTTTTTTTTTTTCGTGGGACCTTCGCTTTAAGTTTGGATAATATAGAACATTTGTTTGTGAAATTACAAGGAATGTAATCAATTTAATGTATTTTTTACTGAAAACTTGCACTTGACAAACTGTTTTGATAATATTATATTTATATGACATACAAAAATTATGCCATAAAAAATAAAAAATAGCACCATTAAATTAGTTTGAGTCTCTGATTCCAGTAACTATACAATGTGTGGGGGTTTTAACTAATCTTCTAGTCTAAAATATTTATTTTAATATGTGTGCAAAAAATAACCACATAAAACGTCTTCCAGTAAAATTCAATGTTCACTTCCAAACACACATTAAGTTAGTTATCTAAGTTTGTTTTTAATCAAGTATCTTTACAATTTTAAAAGCAACCATGAGGCATACACATTAACATATACACACATATATAGTAGAAAGAGAGACAAAAGCCATATAACTAACTACTTTTATATATATATATATATATATATATATATATATATATATATATATATATATATATAGATATAGATAGATAGATAGATAGATAGATAGATAGATAGATAGATAGATAGATAGATGTATAGATCTATATATATATATATATATATATATATATATAGTATATTTTTTATCTTTATAATTATCTACTTAGTATATTTAATAGTGTTCGTATTTAACAACAACAACAATAAAAAGAAAATTCATACTTGGTTGCTATAAGATATCTGACTATATACTCAAATTCTCAAAATTTACAGAAAAATAAATGAATGGGCATTTGTCACATAGGGTGATGCTTGTGAGGTATGTCCAATCTTTTTTAATATGAGGAGCTGAATGGTAAATCCAGAACGCAAAAAAAGTCTTCAGAGCTCCATCAAACACTATACACCATGAAATCCTGCTGGTGGCTCTGCGAATGTTAGAACAACTCAGCAGTTGTAAAAGCCTTCCATAAAAAGCTGCCTAGTCATTAGATCCCTAAACCCCATTTCAATTTAAGCTGTTCTTGCAAAACAGTATTTAATGACTTTTCTTATGATATGTGAAGGGTCCAGGGGAATTGCACACCTAAAAGACAGGCATGTATATTAAGAGGCGAGGTTAAATAGGAACACATGATGCTCAAATTAAGATGTCTTTGTTTTCCTTCAGAGTGTAGTAACTTCAATGTGTTTTATATACAGTAGAGTTAATGTATATATTGTTTGTGCATGTGTAAATTCACTACATATGTATGTGCTTATCATATAACGTAACAGTGGCTGCTATACAGTTAAGTTTCATTTTGTAGCTGTTGTTCCCATATAGGAAATATTTTAACTGTTGCCTTAAAACTGCACAGTTGAGGATGTTTAAAACCCAACTTTCTCCATTTCTTCTGACTTTTCATTAGAAGAAGGAAGGAGCATCCAGGTTACGTAGATATTTATGAGCAAGGTGGAAAATCTTTAGGTGCTTCCATCACTAAAAATGCTTTTGATTATTTCTTAGGGGTGTAGCTAATCTAGTAGTTCTGACGGTAAAGTGGTCCATAGACTACTTTTAACCAATTGACAGAAAGAGAAAAGAAGAGCGTTTGTGAGTGCAGACTGCTGGATAAATGTAATAAAAAGCCAACCAAAGGCCACTTACATTTGGTAGTTAAAAGAAAGGCTTATCATGATAGAACAGAATGTATCGAGGTCTGGGATGTGCCTCTGGAGCAGGCTAAGGGGCCGCCAGGGTCCGCCGCCATGAGTAAGAAGGAACCAGGAAGCCAACTGTGTTTCTCCAAGATGTCGCTGGAGCACAGCGTGGTCCCAAACATGTGCGTGATGACGTCACTGGAATACCAGGAAGCTAGTGACGCGTTTCTGAGCATGCCCCTTGCTTTCACGTATGTGACAGATGCATTGTATCACCTATGTATATGACTAACTATTACCCTCTAAGAATAGTTGGCCTACATGAGTGAGACTCTCTGTTGTCTCGTCCTTTACTCTTCTCACTTACTTGACAACGCAATGCTGCTTTTCTCTAGTGTCTAGGATACTTTCGCTCCTTCTCACTCAGTTTTTGTTGCGTTATTATCTCCTTTGTCTTATTTTTATGAAGTCACTGTTCAAACTGCTTTAGAACACAGTGGGCCAGATCCACAAAAGGGATATGACGGCGTATCTACTGATACGCCGTCGTATCCCTGTTTCTATCTTTGGAACTGATCCACAGAATCAGTTTCCAAAAGATAGGGAGAAGATCCGACATGTGTAAGGGACTTACACTGTTGGATCTTAGGATGCAGTACCGCATCCGCCGCTGGGGGCATTTCGAGTCGAAATGCCGCTTCGGGTATGTAAACTGTTTAGGCCTTGTAAAAGTAGACTCTTCTATCCCGCGTCGCCGTCTTTCTTTTTTCAATTTTTTTTTTCCCGCTGCAACTCGTATTTTTTTTTTACGCCCGTCGCGATTCTCAAAACCCGGCGCAACGTAAAACCGCGCTAAGCACGTTGGGAAAATGACGTTGTGAGCATGCGCAGTACGGCCGGCACGGGAGCGCGCCCAATTTAAATGGGACTCGCCCCATTTGAATAGGAACGCCTTGCGCCGGCCGGATTTAAGTTACACAGCCGAAAATTTCTAGGTAAGTGCTTTGTGGATCGAGCACTTAGGTAGAAATTTTCCGGCCGTGTAACTTAAATTGAAAAAGTTACGTTTCGCCGGGTTTTTGTGGATCTGGCCCAGTAGTCCTTACTTCTTCTGTCATCACTGTACTTCGATGCATGTTTTTTTTTTAGTTAACTTTCTTGATCTTTTATGAGCTAGTTACCATTCCTGGTTTGTTTAGCCTTTAATATTTTTGTTCTGAATTAGAAGGCTTTATAAAGTTTTTTTCTCTTTTTCACTTAATTTTTGTTCCTTTTTTTCTATCCATGTTCGCTTATTTTATTTTTATGAAGTCATTGTTCAATCAGCATACACAAGCCGGAACCCCTCTCCAACCCCCTTCTGTCTCACACCCTTACTTGTCCATCAATGCACCATTTTTCAATCCAGATAAAAGTGCAATGAAAATGTTGCCTTGAACCCACTACTGTGGGCACTAGATGTTCATAATATGAAACCCTCTGATGTCAACCTCCAGTCAACAGCTATGTACAATGGATTAAGTTTCCCTGGGAAGTTTTTTTTACCCAGCAGTATCATTGCCAACATCCTGCACATGGTAATAAAGCAACTTTGCACCATAAATAGACATGCTGATAGGTTAATTGGCTTCCGTCTAAAAGTGTCCCTAGTATATGAATGTGAGTTAGGGACCTTAGATTGTAAGCTCCTTGAGGGTAGGGACCGATGTGAATGTACAATGTATATGTAAAGCACTGCGTGAATTGACGGCGCTATATAAGTACCTAAATAATAATAATAATAATAAATAGTCTTGGCTGGGAGGAAGCTGTATCAACAAATAGAGTATTCTCCTTCCTCCCACTGCCTCCCGGGACTGTGCATACTACAGTAGAGTTTAGGAGAATAGCAAAGTGTCATGACACCCACTCCCATGGACCAACGCTGTAACAGTGGCTCAGGAAATAAGAAGGGCAGTCATTGCTGGGGCAGGAAGACACACAGAGAAATAATTTGTCTGAAGTTTTAACACTTCTTCATTTTACTAAAAGATGCTTTGTTGCATTCTTTGTCTCATTTGGAGAGATGCCCCTTCACTTGTATTTGGCTACAGTTGGAATTTAAACCTTAGATTTAAAAATTATCATAAACACTGTGCATTAATGCTGTTAATTTTTTCCCACACCATCAACAAACATGAATAGCATCTGCCATGGAACCAAGTCAATGACCTAAAGTTTATGATTTCCTCACCTTGTTATTCAACTCAATGTCCCTTATTAAAGTAAAATGGATGAATTCAACTCAATGCCCCTTAATAAAGTAAAATAGATGGATTGAGGGATAGATTGGGGGTTTCTATTTATAATTTATAATATCCTCAATTATCTTTAATTTATTTAGAGGCACTTTAACGCTTCAAGGGCAGATAAAAGAGTGTGAGCCTCGTGATCCATGGCATTCATTGCTTGCCTACATTTTCCATCTGCTGCAAAGTCATAGTTTAATTACACAGAGAGTCAGGTACCTTAGAATCATATTTAATAGCATCCATTAGGAGAAACAAGCTTAGAATGTCACTTTAAAGATTGTAAAAAAAATGTAAAAGTAATGCTGCTGTCGTGTGTTTGGTTGGCATAAAGTCGCTGTAATGCTTCCTTACTTATTATTATCAGTCCTTTCCAGTTGCACATAATAGCCATTTTGTTATGATACGCTCCCACAAGAATATATTCAACTCTGATTAGGCAATTTTTTATTCTACCTGACATAAGGAAAAGCAACTTTCTACCTTTAATGAAATGCAGAACAATTGCTTGGAGTCTGAGGAAAGAAAGCCTTCTGATATAAATAGCATACACAGTGCAGGCATTAAAACACAGATAACGCTGCCAAGAATTTGACTCTGCTTCCAGACACTCAGCCATTGTTCTTCCCATTAACCCATAATGCCATTCTCTGGGTCAGCCAACCTCTGAGGGAATAAAGTGTTCATTAACTTGCTCTGTAGATTGTTGTATTAAGCCGCCATATCCATTTAAGAAAAAATAATGGGGGTTTGGAGACCCCCATCTCTGAGGCTTTCTATTAAGCTTTTATATTTGCCAAACAGGCTAGCAATGAATTCAAGCTAAGGGCCTAAAACTGCCTATTAGAGGTATTCCTCCCTATTTGGTTATTTAAAGGTAGTCTCTTCACTCCCAACTAACAAAGAGCAGGAAGCATTCCATTATTTAAAATGTATATATAGCCAATGTTTTTTTGTTAAAGTGTAATTCCATTTTTGTTGAGAAAAAAAAAACATTGATCTCATTGTACATTACAAAGATTTTGACAAACTTTGTTGCAAATTCCTACCTTTTGTTATTCTGAAGAAATCCCTACAAGTTTGAGCCTAATGGGAGGGGTTTCATAATTATCAATCAGCTGTGCACCTGCAGGGCTCTAATGAGGAAAGCTTCTGGGCCAACATCCCTATAACCGTGGTTTCCTATTGTATTTCAGGGGATGCCTGAAATCTGACTTGTATCATAGTGCAGACTTCTGGAAAACTTGGTGAGCCAATCACACAAGCAGGAAATTATTTCAGAACACCTCCAGGTAGACATATTGCATTGCATTTTCAGAAAATTACAGAGCTGCAGATTGGAAAGGAAACGTAAGTTTTAATAACATTCAATTCCAATATAACTTGTATCGCAATTGTATACGCTATATTATTTCTTCTTTATTTGCTATTTTTTCCCCCACGAAAGTGGATTTACTCTTTAAAGCTTTGAATTAAAGTGATACTAAAGGTTCGAAAATTATGTTTTAAAAATAACAAACATGTTATACTTACCTCCACTGTGCAGCTCGTTTTGTACAGAGTGGCCCCGAACCTCATCTTCTGGGGTCCCTCGGCGGCTGTCTCGGCTCCTCCCCGCATCAGATAACCCACTCTGGGAAGCCCTTTCCCAAGGGGGTTACCTTGCAGGCACGCTTCTGAGTCCGGCATTTGCATCCATAGACAGGAATGCCTGACTCGGCCCCGCCCCCGGCACCCATGCCATTGGATTTGATTGACAGCAGCGCAAGCCAATGGCTTGCGCTGGCAGTCTTCTGGGACACTTCATAGGTGCAAGAAGACTACGGGGTCATTGGCAAGGTGCAGCGCAACTTGTGTATGCGCAGTAGGAAACAGGCTGTGTTTCCTTTAATAGAGATGCCGTCACTTGCACCCGAAGCCGATTGCAGAATCAGTTTAGGTGAAAATATCGCTGGATCCCTGGACAGGCAAGTGTCCTTATATTAAATCAGCAGCTACAGTATTTGTTTTTTGGGGGTAGACTGGAGCTCAGCTTTAATTACCACTGGGTTTTAAAAAAAAAAATAATTATGAATGAAAATTTACCAACATTTAAAAAAAATATATATATTTTCTGTTATAAAACATATCCAATAAAATCAAATTTCTTCATAAATTTAGGTCAAAATGTTTCTGCTACATGTCTTTGGTAAAAAGTAAATTGTGTTTTTAGGGACACTATACTATTGGAGATAGCTCTGATCGTGATCAAGATACTGATCCATACAGACATTATACTGGTAATGGCGATGATCAGCAAATTATAGTGTGACTGTAATAGTGTGGTGGGAAATCTAGCGCTAACTGACACTCACATCGCTTGTGACACTAATACAGTGATCAGTGATAGTACACTGTGTACTAATGGCACTGGCTGGAAAGGAGTTAACATCAAAGGGGAAATCAAGCGGTTAACTGTGTGCCTAACACATGTAATGTGTGCTGCATTTACAGATCTATCAGTTTTTTTCTCGCTAAAATCAGAGTTGATTTTAGGGAAAGGAAACAGATGTCAACACAAAACTCTGTGCTGTGATTGGCCACAGATGATCAGCAGGTTTCAGCCAAAATTATTGGCTGAAATCTGCTGACAAACTCAAGCTTTTTCCAATCACAGCACGGGTCAGCACAGGTCCAACGCATGCTTGCCACCAAACTACTAGAAAGTGCAATTTTTAATGTAGTGCTAAATTTAATCTGAGTTTGGTCATTTTATATATTTACCTGAAAAATTGTTGTCTAGTCTGCAGGATCCATGTAGCTTTAATTTATGGTGTAGTAGACCTTTATATAGATTTTAACATAAGGCTACCTAACAGTCTTGCTAGTATGGACAAAAAAAATTATTACAAGAACTGATAGCTTTCCTAAAACGGGCCTAAGACTTGGCCATGTGATCTCTGCTTAACCACTTGCCCCCAAATCACGTACCTGATATGTCATTTGACTTCAAGTGGTTGCACCGGGATGATGCCACTCTGGTACCATTTAATAGTGCCAACAGTTGGCCTAACTAGCCACTCGGTTGCTATTACAAGCAGCAGGAGGGGATGCCCCCCCATGGCCGCCTTTTACAGCTCTGTCAGGTTCTCTTGTGTCCCTGTCCCCCCCTTGGGAGACTTGAGCTATCTGCCGGAATTGCCTTTGATCTGGTCTTTGATTTGCTAACCCGGAAGCAATGACATGACATCACTTCCAGTTTACCTGGCTGTCAACGGCGGCATTTAAAAAAAATCAAAAGTATTCAAAAATGCAGATCTTGAAGTTTTGAATGCATTTAAGGGCAAAGGAGGGATTTGGAGTCTTATTGAACTCAGACCCCTCCATAAAGAGTACCTGTCACGTGCCTAATGCTGTCACAAGGATGTTTCATTCCTTGACGACCGCCTGCCCATTTTCACCAGACGGATAGAAAATATGAACACCATTCATCTGGATTTTGTGGACAGGATCAGATCGGATAGCGGCGGATGTCAGCGGACATGTCACTGGAAGGAGGACCTGATTGGACAGCCCGTGTGAATGGACCCTAATTAGCAAAGGTCTACTGCAAATAAGCACCAAATAGAACACATACTTTCTATTTTAGCACACATCCCTGCATGGCACAGCCTTGGGGTTCTCCTTCAAGCCCCCCTCACCCTGCTCCCATCATTTTCCAAGCAGTACAAATTACATCACTATTCTATTCGCAGGGTAAAATCAATCCCCATCAGAGAATCCCACTTACGGCAGAGTACCCTCTTGCATTATGGTCTTCAACAGAGTCCCCCTTACATCAGGGTCTTCATCAGAGCCCCCCTTGTTTCAGGGTCCCATCACAGTCCCCCTACATCAGAGTCATCCTTATATCCTGGTCCCCATCGGAGTCAACCTTACATCATTGTCCCATCAAAGTCTGGTTACATCAGGATTCCCATCAGATTTTCACTTACATCAAAGTCCCCCCTTTTATAAGGATCCCCATCAATGTCCCCTGGGAGCTACATAAAAGAGGAGCTGGGCCAACACAAACCATAATTAGACATTTCAGGAAGAGAAGAGGGCTTTGACATGTAAGGAGGGAGGGGTTGTCCTGAGGAACTGACTCTTTCTGAAAATGTAAAATTTGCTAGCACTTTGCAAGTAAATAAAAATATAATTTATGAAACGAAAAATGCTGCAAATAAGCATTTAAAATATTTGATTTTTCTATGTTTTTACCTGAAATTTAAAATTGATGACAGAATCTCCTTAAAAATGTACAGTGTAGAGAAACAAGAGCTTTAAAAAGGCCACCCTGTTGTGAAAACACAAAGCTGGCACAAGCTGACTTTGGTCAAAAAGGCCTGTCTGGTTATTTTGCATATCTTGTATCATTTGCATGGTTTAATATCCAAGCGTGGAATGAGAAAGGCACGTGGTTTTAGTTTGTTATTATAGCGTACGCATATCTGTTTCAGCTGCCGTAGTTAAATGGTTGTGCTATTAAATGTACTTTCTTTTCTCAAAATACTTTCTTTCCCAATTACCACTAGTTCTTCTTTTTTGAAACACACCAAACGTAAATCATAAGCATGCAACGGGATTGCCTACCGGATTAAGAATGACCAAAGATCGTCAACAGCTCATAAATGAGCAAACATTATTCTTTTCATCTTCAGGCAAAGCAGGCTTCATCTGAAAATCAAGAAGTGTCTGATTTTGGGAACAAAAGGGAGCTGCCTGATGTGAATCCCGCTAGTACACTTTACAAGTTATGACAAATGTATTTGTAGACTCCCTCTTCTATGATAGCTGATGACAAGCTGTTGATATATTTCAGGCTTGCTTTAAAAAGTATCAAAACCACCCATCAGGGCTGTTCTCAATAGACACCAACAGAACGTTATTTCATCATTGAATTTAAAATGTTTCAACATGAAGCTTATCCTTAAATAGTCCTAAAGTTATATTCGTCCAATGACAGATATTATATACCTTCTCTAAGGAAAATGCTGTCTTGCGAAGAGTGAAGAGTGTATGGAAGTGTTATGCCGCGTACACACGACCGTTTTTCGGGTTCTAAAAAATTACGTGTTTAAGGGTCTAGAAACAACAACGTTTTTTTCAACCCGATCATTAAAACGGCCTTGCTTACACACGATCGTAAAAAAAAAAATGCTCTATCAAAGCGCGGTGACGTACAACACGTACGACGGCACTATAAAGGGGAAGTTCCATTCGGATGGCGCCACCCTTTGGGCTGCTTTAGCTGATTTCGTGTTAGTAAAAGACGATTTGCGCTTTTCTGTCTGTTACAGTGTGATGAATGTGCTTACTCCATTACGAACGCTAGTTTTAACAGAACGAGCGCTCCCGTCTCATAACTTGCTTCTTAGCACCTTCCATGCTTTTTTCACGTCGTTAAAGCCCACACACGACCATTTTTTACAACCTTAAAAACGACAACGTTAAAAACGTTGTGAAAAAATAGAGCATGTTCGGAATAAAAATTGGCCATTTTTTAGAACCCAAAACATGCTCTGAAGCCCACACACAATCGTTTTTAATAGACAATTTCTTTCACCGCTCCAGGTGAGTCTCGTAGATCATCAAGGGTAGTTTGAACCACCAGGGTGCCGGCAATGCTGATTGTAGCAAAAACGAAAAGAACTCTGGACAGCCGCACTCCAAAATGACTTAAAATAAAGTTGGTCTTTTAATGTAAAAAGTACATACAGGCACTGCAAACAACAGATACAGATTGGCCGACGCGTTTCACGCTGCAATTCAGCGCTTAGTCATGACTAAGCGCTGAATTGCAGCGTGAAACGCGTCGGCCAATCTGTATCTGTTGTTTGCAGTGCCTGTATGTACTTTTTACATTAAAAGACCAACTTTATTTTAAGTCATTTTGGAGTGCGGCTGTCCAGAGTTCTTTTCGTTTTTGCTACAATCGTTTTTAATGACATTAAAAAAAAACTTTCTTTTTTAGAACCCGAAAAACGGTCGTGTGTACGTGGCATAAGCGTTTTTCCATTTTAATTTTCTCCTGCTAAAACAGACCCACCAAAGCTTAAAGAGTATGCAAAAATAGGCAACTATCGGTGATGTGATGTCATACGCATATAAAATAAGGTGTAGTAGCATATAATCAAAGTATGTGGCTAAAATCCAATTGATCTTTCAAAATTAGATGAGCTAAATACATTTCAGGTGCATCAAAACAAAAGATGTGCAATGTCTAAAGCCTCGTACACACACACTAAAGCCTTGTACACACACTAAAGCCTCGTACACACGATCGGATTTTCCGTGGCGCCGGGCTTTTTTCCGAAGGGCGTTGGCCAAAAGCTTGTCTTTCATACAAACGGCACACAATTGTCGACCAACAAACACGAACGTAGTTAGTGCCACCCTTTGGGCACCTTCGGCTAATGTTGTGTTTGGTGTTCTTCAGGACGAGAAAAACTACGCCTTAAATAAAAATAACGTCGAGAAAAATGCTCTGGAACCTACACACGATCGTTTTTAATGACCAATTTAAAAAATTGCATTTTTCTCGTCATGAAAAACAGTTGTGTACGCGGCATCAGAGTACAATACAGAGGACCTTTTTTCAGTCTCTTGAAGTGTAATAATACAATGAGATTCCCAGCCTACCGTGTTTCCCCCGAAAATAAGACCTACCTGATAATAAGACCTAGCATGATTCTCGGGGAGGGCTGCAATATAAGCCCTTCCCCGAAAATAAACCCTAGTAAAAGTTGTTAAAAAATGTTTTAATCCACCTTGCAGAATGATTGCCGGGGGTCTTCTCCTCTCCTTCTGGCTGACGCCCGCCCCGCCTCCCCAGTGCACGGAGCGGGGCAACAGACAGCGGCTCCCCCCTCCGCTTTCCTCCCGCCCGATGCCCGCAGCCCCTCCCTCCTCAGCGCACGGATGCCAGCAGGACACCAGCTCCCACCTTCTCCGCTCTCCTCGTGCCCGACGCCTGTGGCCCCCCTCCCCAGTGCACGGAGTGGGCCAATGCCAGTGAGACAGCGGCTCCCCCCTCTGCTCTCCTCCTGCCCGATTCCCGCAGCCCCTCCCTCCTCAGTGCACAGAGCGGAAAGATGCCAGCGGGACACCGGCTCCCCCCTCCTCTGCTCTCCTCCCACCCGATGCCCGGGGCACCCCCTTCCAGTGCACGGAGCGGGCCAACACCAGCGGGAATCCCGGAGCAGGGAAGAGCCCAAAGAGACCATGCAGCCGCCAGGTCATCTGCAAGAAAGGTAACGCCCACAAAAAAATCACAAAGGGAGACACACTGCACAGCACATTCCTAAAAATGTAATTGCATAATTCTATGAGGATGGATCTTAAGATGCTTTTTAGGTCCTGACCTGACAGGGA
Source organism: Rana temporaria (assembly GCF_905171775.1). NCBI lineage: Eukaryota > Metazoa > Chordata > Amphibia > Anura > Ranidae > Rana > Rana temporaria. Next base: position 43,770,619 of record NC_053501.1, read on the forward strand.
GGGGGAGGGGGGTAAGACAGGGGATCCACTAGATGGATAAATGATATCTATTAATGATAAATGATAATCTATTATGCTTTAAAGGAAAAGGATTTTTTTTTTAGGGTTACAACCACTTTAAGATCATTGTACATACCGTAAAAAAATAAGACATCCCCCGAAAATAAGCCCTAGTGTGTTTTAGTTTGTCAAAAGGAATATAAGACCCGGGCTTATTTTCGGGGAAACACAGTAGTATCTGCTCTGAAGACTTGGGACTAAATGAGGGGAACATAGAAGAAATAGGGAGGGTCTGGTAGTGAGCACGAGGGGAGAACAGAGGGAGATGCCAAATGAACAGCAAAAAATGTAATGCTGTAGCACTAACCTACCACTGGATGTCAGCAGATATCAGAGCATGAATAACAATGCAATGCAATGGGCACAACGGCTACATTGTCACCCACTACTGTGATAGTGCCTGATGTATTGGTAAAGTTCCAGGTTATCTTTGAATTTTATTTCTCAATCACTGTAAGGTTGTAGTGTCACACGATGATGGTGCCACACGATTGATTTCACAGAAAAGGACGACTGACTCAATTATAAAGGAATAAAAATGGAATCCTTTCAAGCAGTTGCTAGACGAATGAGACATGATGGAGACATGTGTTTTCTGTTAGAGGAATTAAATAACCACCATCATTTGTATACTGTATGTGAGCTTGTTCCTAATTGTAACAAAGAAAAATGTAAACATTGCCCAATCTCGGGAGGTATTTCTATCCAAATAACATGTTTATCAATAAGCAGCCCTGACACTGTGTTTCAATTTGTGTATTCAATTATTTTTAAATGGTTTGTATCATCTTTCCTGCATCCTTCTAGCATACCCGCCTCATTAGGCTGTTTTCAAAGCTGTCAGTCAGAGGATTTTATATCCACAGGGCAAAGTCACAGCAGACGAGCGTTCAGAGTGATGCTCACCAAAAACGAACGTCACATATTGATGGGGAGTGCTGATGGATTTTTCCATATGATGTACATTATCCTTAAAGGAGAACTTAATTTTGTTTTTCCCCCGATACCTGTATTGATGGGTTCTCTTCAAAACGCATGCTCACCTGTCCAGCAAATCCAGTGTTGTCCCACTTCAATCTGCTGTTTAGATGACATAGGTCAAGTCATGAATGCCTTCCTAGCCCTCCTTACTGAGGGGGCTGGTTGCCTCTTCCAGGCTCAGGCAGCCAGCCCCCCATGACATGTGCCACCTTGTGTCGCTGGTCCTGCAGCCTCCCGGAAGATGTCGCATGGTGTCCCAGGAGGCTGTAGGACCAGGGATACAACATTCTTGACTAAGCAAGAATTCTGGCAGAAAAAGGGACCCAGTGACATGTGCCAGGCCCACCTACTGGCTACTCTGCGTCCAGGGGTCAAGTCCTGGGGAAAAAAGTGTGGGAACTCCCACCCAATATCCACTCCCCCACCAAAAAAAAGAAATGATACGCTCATATGCATAATTACTAAACCGCATGTTTTTTTTTTCTTTCGATCCACTGTACCTTAGTAATCCTTTGTTACTGGCTTCCTGTGTATATATTCATCGGGTAGTGTGCGGGTATTCTGTCACTTTCTCGATGCCGCAATGTCTCCTGGGAGCTTTTGCCATTGTTCCCAGTCTTCTGGGAACAATGACAAAAGCTCCCAAGAGACATTTCGGCATTGAGGAAGTGACGGAATACCGCACACTACCTGATGAATCCATATACAGGAAGGGGGCAGTAACATAAAGGTTTACTAAGGTTCGCCTGCCCCTGACAGTGACTCAAGCTGGGCATCGCCGCTTAGTGAAGGATCGGCTTAGGCGGCTTGGCTGCTCTAGTCCTGCAAAGGGAACTGCGTTCCTGCTGTGAAAAAAGTGCAGGGACTCCGTTCCCACGCATTTCCGCAGGACTTGAGCCCTGTCTGCGTCCCTGCTCCTGCAGCCTCCTGGAAGATGTAACACAGTGTCCCAGGAGGCTGTAAAACCAGGGATACAACATTCTTGACTGGGCAAGAATTGTGGTGAGAGAAAGGCCCCAGTGACAATTGCCAGGCCCACCTACTGGCTACTCTGCATCACTGCTCCTTAAGCCTCCTAGAAAATTGAACATGGTGTCTCAGGAGACTGTAGGACCAGGGAGACAAAATTCTTGAATAGGCAAAAATTGTGGTGGGAGAAGGGCCCCAGTGATATGTGCCAGGCCCACCACCCACCTGCTGGCTACTCTGTGCCCCTGCTCCTGCAGCCTCCTTGAAGATGTAACATAGTGTCCCAGGAGGCTGTAGGACCAGGGACACATCATTCTTGCCTAGGTAAGCATGGCAGTTGGGGGTTTAAGGGGGCAGGGAAACATTTTTAAAAATGCAAGAATTTGTTATTTTAACTGCAAAGCAAGGGATGAAGAGAACAAACTCCCTTTTGAAAGCAATGGTCTGATTTAAGAAGACTGACTAAGCATCTCCAGACATGGGCATCTGGACAGGATGGTTAAAGAGTTTTTAGTCATGTGACATCCCAGGGGCCTCTTCTCCAAGAAGCAGCACTGGGCAGTCCTCAATACTTCGGAAAGAGGTAGTGACACCATAATGCTCGCTGTAGTATTCTACTGTGAGCCCAAGATGATGTGATGGCACACCTCCAATGGGTGTGTCCATGACAGCCTGGAATTACAGGGAAAGGGTTTAGTGACACTAGTCATCATTCACCTGAAAAAGGAGTGCCATCTAGTGGATGAACATACTTTCTGACAGATTTAAGTATATTGGAAAGCATCAATATCTTTATTGTCCATTGAAGGGCACAAGATTATAGTAAGTATTGGATATGTTGGTTATACTCCCACCTTCAGGAGGCTTGGACACTGGCAAAACACAAAATGCCTAGCCTGCCCCCTGTTTAACACCACCTCCAACAACAGTCATGCCCTTTTTTGTATATTCTGTTTTTTCTTTTACGTTTTTGTTCACCAAATCTTCTTTCAGACTCTGATCCTATTAAGACTCCACATCTGTCGGTTTTCGTATTGGTTTAATATAGGACTCTTTTTAGATAATCAGTGTGTTCAATACTTACTCAATGGATTACAAAGAAAATAAGATTTTTGAACTTATTCTAAAATCTGTTTTCTGAAGTCCATTGAGGACATAGGTCTTCCCTCTCTCTGCTTGACCTTATAAATATTTATTATATTGACCTACTTGGTCAAAAAACAGTGGCATGACAGCTGGAGCCTAGTCTGGTTTAACGTATTTAGTTCAGACTTGTTCAAAGATCCCAAAAGTGGCCCCCGGCCACTTGGGTGCACTAAGCATTCCCCTGGCAGTAGGCAGTCCTGAATGACACAGAAAATGATGCTCTTATAATGACCTTAGCAATGATGCACCTCATAATGCCTTAGTCCCACAGAAAGTGGATTGGATAACACTGTTGTTCAACCTGTGGAGGACCAGTGCTGGACAATGGATCAGTGAGTCTGTGGGGGACAGCACCAATGATAAAGTAGGTATTGCAGCAAATGTTGATTTAAAAAAAATGTAATAAGTGCATGGCAATATATTTTTTAAAAGTTGGAGTTTTAGGATGTTTATAGACATTTGAGTTTGTGGACAATTCAGATGTGGCTGACACCTTTACCTCTCAAAGGAAAATCAAACAGGTCAATTCATATTTTCAGCCATTCTTAACTGTTCTCATATGAGAATGTGTAGAGGGGGATTTTTCAAGCAAATTAAGGACACAATTAGACACAAATCAGGTTGCTTCCCATTTCACAAAGTCTCTGTGTCACTTCATAAAATCTGTGGTTTTGTGACCACTATGTCAGGGCGGCCAACTGTGACAGATTTTCAGGGGTCTGCAACAGTTTTATCACTGTGGATGGGACAGATTTTCTCTCGAAACAGACCCACAATCAGGAAGAGGTCAAGGTTAGCTTTCATTCTGTCTTAAGTACCCATTTGGAGCAGCAGAGGGGGTAATTTATGACTTGTAGTACATCTGTTGCATAATCTGTCTCACTGCTCCTGTTTAGCAATGTTCAACAGAATTGGCAAATTTCCTCCAGTGTTTGCACAATCCGACCATGACAAAGCCTATGGCTAGCTTCAGTAACAGGTCCAAGAGATACAATAACACAGCAGCCTGCAATGATAAATTGCAAACAGTTCTAACTTAAATAATATTCCTTTCCACTACAGCATATTTTTTGAGGTTTGGTTATAATTTAATGAGTGATATTTGTAGATCAGAGACCATTCCCCCAATTAGTAGAGAAGAGAAAATATGCATACGGCATCATGATAACATCTACTATGGTTGAGTCATATTTCATTCCATATGGTTGAGTTATAGTGGTCAGTCTATTTTTAAACAATCTCTTGTGTGACAGGATGGAATATATTCAGGTAATTGAGTTTTATTAATGTCTCCTGTGAGGGTTAAGAAACCATCTGGATCAATATTATACAAACAACCAAATCTATGTGTGTAGTATATGCCAGAGGTATGCAACTTATGGGTCTCCCACTGATGTGGAACTACTCTAGAGGTCTCAGCACTCTCCTGACAGTTTCAGCTATCTCAACCGAAATAAAAATTCAGCTGTACACTGGAAATTAGAATATATATGATCTCTTCGTGTTCCATTACAATTAATGGAAATGCCATTTCACCAGTGCTTGACTAGAGCTTGATATAACTAATACTTGTAAGGACCCAACATATGAGGCCCCTTGTCCAGTAGTCTGAACCTTTAAAAATATGTGACAGCTGGTTTTAATGACCAACATACTCTATCTGGCCCAACCAGGTGGAATGGAGATATCTCTATATGGTTTGAAAAGGCCATTCATTTCCCAGGACAAATGTATCATCTGATTGGAGAGTGCCACCATGGAGGTGTACATGATGAACGTGCAAACATTTTAGGGTAATACAGCTCTTCTTGGTTTAATTGCTGTTTGATACGCCACTGCGTATTGCATATTGAAGGCAGCAGAGTCTTTTTCACCCCTACATTTATACACAATGTCACAATTTGAGGTTCAACTAGGGATTTATTAAAAGGGGGAATTATGCTGAGTACACATGATAGGTTAGTCTGATGAAAACGGTCTGATGGACCGTTTTCATCAGACCAAACCGATCGTGTGTGGGCCCCATCGGTTATTTATCCATAGGTTAAAAAAATAGGAACTTGTTTTAAAATTATCTGATGGATAAAAAACCTATAGAAATAACCGATCGTCTGTGGGTACGTCCATCGGTTAAAAATCCACGCAGGCTCAGAATAAAGTCGATGCATGCTTGGAAGCATTGAACTTCATTTTTTCAGCACGTCGTTGTGTTTTACGTCACCGCGTTCTGACACGATCTGTTTTTTAACTGATGGTGTGTAGGCACGACTGATCATCAGTCAGCTTCATCGGATAACTGATGGAAAAAACCATCAGACCGTTTTCATCAGACTAACCTATCGTGTGTACAGGGCATAAGATGACAGCTAGGGCATAACACCATACAGGTATATATACATTGTATATTATATACCGTATATGTGTATAGAGACATAGAGGGAAATAGATACTTTTAATTTGCCTGTGTTGCTGTTGAAGAGTTAGCCTGATTGAATCAGCTGAAAATTCATTCCATGGATGGAGCAAGCATGGATGAGGGAATCAACTGATTTCTCTTGTTCAGCCTTTGTATCTAAACCGAAAAGCAAAAATATAAATATACTGCAGTTTGTTGGTCCTTAGATGCATTTGCTGCATTCATTTTCTTATTTTTTTTTCCTGTATTTTCACCTGGTAGTCTTAAGAATAACGCATTTCCTGTTCTTATGTGACTACATTAATGTGACTTTATGTGACTACTGTATCTATGTGGACAGCCTTTGGGGTAGATTTAGTAAAACTAGAGAGTGTAAAAACTGGTGCAGCCCTGCATAGAAACCAATCAGCTTCCAGATTTTACTGTCAAAGCTCAATTGAAAAAGCTAAAGTTAGAAGTTGATTGGCTACCATGCACAGCTGCACCAGATTCTGAACGCTCCATATTTAGTAAATCTCCCCTCTCTCTTCAATACATTGGTATAATAAGTTCACACCATTTTTTTCTGTACTAGTAGACAATCTACTTGGTCTAAAAATTTTAATTTAATATATTATATGTTTCAAAATAATATATATATATATATATATATATATATATATATATATATATATATATATATATATATATATATATATATATATATATATATATATATATATATATATATATAATGTTATACTATATATGTGTTTTATATAATTTTTTTGTTTTTGGGTGTACATGTGCTTTACCTGTTGTAGAATGTCACCCAAATCATTTGTGTTTGGGCAATACCTGGATGCTGTAAAGATTTATAATGCTGCACTGAGATTTTTTATCACTATGTGGGAATGATTTACTGAAGGAGTAAAGATTGTTCTCTTTGTTTGGTAAGTGAATACGTTGAAGCTGTGTTCACTTTAATCAACCAAAAATGTTAAAGCAAAAATCTTGTTTTTTCTTTTGTCCCCTTGTACATGATTCAAAGTCAACACAGCTTCAATATGTTAACTAAGATAAGTGAATATTCTCTTTGATAAAGTGATTATTCTATATCCCTTTAGCAAATTGATGCCAGTGAACCTGCATTGCACTTAAACCCCAAATAGATTGGTTAAAACGTTAATTACTTTCAATATTCAATATGATTGGCTGTCATTTGTGAGTGCGGTTATCCTGAGCTCCAGTAAAATATAACCTTTCTAATAAATCATACCTAAGGGGTTTTATCAGGGTGTGCTTCAGCCAAGTCTTTAGGATTTATTCAAGCATATCAAAACCCTGGATTTCCTGCAGTTTCATGTGCTGTATGTTGAATTATCATTTCCAGCATGCACATTACATTAAAGATTTAGAACTCCCTGGCTACATAAATTCAAAGACAACTTTAGTTTGATAGCCAGCAAAATCTTTGTCCAAAGATTTGATACCTTTAGAGAATCCAAAATTAAATTAAGAATATTAATTCTTCAGTTCTGTAACAGTAAATACAATGCATTATGAATGTATTATGACAATCCGTAAACAATGTTAGTGCATATTTTTAATATTTCAAAATGATAGGTTTATTATTTTTATTTTTAAAATGTGTGTGAATTTCAAAGGGAATTAGTCTTTTAGCAGATCTCTAAGTGGGATATAATAAATCACCATTTTATCCATGCATACTTTCCTTGCAAATTCTATAGGGTTGACTTACCAAAATAGAAGAGGCTGTTCATTTAGCCAGGTGAATATTTACTTTGCAAAATGTACATGGCTTAGTAACTAAGGTGAAAGTGCAAAATCCCAGCCATTTGCAAGCAAAGTCAAAATGAAAGATTTGCATGTGAATGGGTGGTTGAAGTGAACACAGAATCAAAATTTGTCCGGTTCAGTAGGGACCGACTGCATTTCGATTCATTTATGACCATTCCTGCTCGAATCTAATGATCAACTCCTCTTTAATGGGACTGCTAGTAAATTTTAATTAGATCAGGGCCTGCAGTCAATCAATCAGGGCCTGCAGTGCTGATCTGTGTATTTGGACACAGTCAGAATGCAATAGCACAGCATTGGGAAATCCTTAGTCCACCATGATTGTGTGGATGGAGGAATCTTTTCAGTTTTTTTTTTTCAGCCTACTTGCTGATCGAGAAAACTGAGTAATCTATGGCCAGCCTAAGCTAAATACACATCCCATTTGCAATGTGAAAATACAGTTTTTTAAATCAAAATAGTGAGATGTGGTCTGATGCACCCTGTGAAGAGCCTTCATCCCCATATAACATAAAGAATTGCATCAATTTCCCCTTGGGACATTAAATGAGGTGTGACACACCCAATTGTAAAATGGATAATATGCAGATTTATTGATAAATACAGTATCAACAGAAAAACACGAACAGGTATCATATTGTCCAACGGATTTGTAGAAATAGACAATATATTACATGACCAAATAAAGTATTCCAGAAATCGGTCCATAATAAGAGTGAGAATACATATTTACGATCCAACGCGTTTCCTGAATCAACGTTCACATCCTCAGGGGGTTGATGCACACACAAATATATATATAAAACGTAAAACGGTTTTTAAATATGTAACAAAGATAGTAAGTAATATTCTATTAGTCCAAAAGTTTAGGGTTTCTGGAATACAGGTACTGTATTTGGTTATATAATATATTATGTCTATTACTACAAATCTATTGAACAATATGGTACCTGACTGTGTGTGTTTATCTGTTCATATTCAATTTATCAATACATCTGCATATTATCTATTTTACAATTGGGTGTGTCGCGCCTCATTCAAAGTCCCAAGTGCAAGTTGATGGAATTCTCACAGTTTTCAAATCAGTCTTTATTTCTTTAGTAAATCAACCACAAGGTATTATAAATAAGGTTGTATATACTGTATATGTGAAGTTTCTCATTAGTCCTGGTCATGGCACAGCTAGTAGTCATTGGCTACTTTCTACTGGACCTGTTCTGTAGGGTTAAGACATTTCTCAGCTCATCCAAGCAAACTTTTACAGTTTTAAACCTCAGTACAGAACTAAACAAGCTGTTTGGATTAGCTGCAAAATGTTTTCAACTTTAGAGAACATGTCCAATTGAATGTGATGAATTATTAATAAGTACTGTATACTGCTGGTATGGGTGGACAAATCTGTCTTCTTAAAGGCCTCCTTTAAGGTCCTTCGTGGAAAGAGTGGTAGAGGGAGGACACTGGTGCCAACGTAACACTGTGAATATAATACTAAGATATTTTTGAAGCATAACAGAAAAGAGGGAGAGGAGCAATAACCTCATCATCATGGTGATGCTTCTGTATTTCCAGTAAAGGGAGGTCAATTGGTGATCAAGCTGCTTTGCCTAAACTCAGCAGAGAACAAACAGGGAACTGACTTATGCTATCCATTGGAGTTGCATAGATCACGAACCGGCTGAACAGTATTAGAAAATTATTTGTTGAAAGCACATCTCACAGTTATATATGTTAACAGTGTATTCAGATAATTGACTAAAGTTCAGATTTAAAGTGAACCTGGACTCAGACTATGACCAAGCAGTAAAATAGTGTTAAAATGAGCCCTCACTGACCTTTGTAGCTGTACTGTGATGTAACTCAACCTTAAAATTCCCTGAAATCACAGCTTTGTAGCTCGCTTTGGCAGCAGGGACTTGGCAGCCTACCAGTCATCTAATGGAAGCACACAGTGGGTGCTGTTAGCTGTTAAAAACCAACTAAAAACCTCAAGTACAAACCCCGGCAGACTCCGGACCTTGGCGGAAAGAAGTCTCCCGCACGCATGAGGGGCAGTGACGACATCGCAGCTCCAGCCACTCACAGTGCTGGAGCCACGATACCCGAAGGCACGCCGAATCAAAATGTCAGCTGCCTCAGCGTGGACCGGGTGAGATACCAACGCCTTGTTCTAAGGTAAGTATTTCATAATGAGCTAGTATGCGGTGCATACTAGCTCATCATGCCTTTTGCCTTACAAGTGTAGTAAAAAGTGTCAGCGGGTTTACTACCGCTTTAAGTTGCGTTTTAAAAAATATGCCCCTATGTATGGAGACGTACGAGTCTGTTAGCCAGGACATCAGCACCCTCTGCTGGTCAGGCAGCCTTTACAGCTCGGTTTCCCTTGTGCAAATGGAGAAGCTTAGCCATATTCCTTAAAATTGCCCTTTATTTGTCAATATCTTACAATAACTCCAGCCAATTATAAAAAAATATATATATTGTCAGCTAAGGTGGGGAAGAGTTAAACATTTCAGTCAGGGTTTTATTTTATTTTTATTATCAATCAATCCTGCATCTCTATTTCATATGCCTTGATGATGGTGGGGGCACGGCCTATGGTAATTCCGTATATATACCAAAAGACAAAAGATGGCCAGCACTCAAGGAGATAAATGTGAAAGATTTGCGGAAGATCCATAGCTTCCATTTCTGTGCAAGTGTAGAATTTCAGTAATTTTCCTGAAAATGTACTTGTGTTTTGCCAGCATCTGAGCCTAACTCCAGTCAAATGTATTTTTTTTATAAAATTTGTATTCAATTAATTTTCTAATACAATTTTAATTTCTGAAGAGAATATAATAGAAAATAAAGGAATAGAATAGAAAGGAATAGATTAGAAAATACAAGAATATAATACAATAGAGTAAAACAGGACAAAATTGAAAATAAAAGAATAGAAAAAATGTAATAGAAAAAAAAAGGGATAAAATAGAAAATAAAAGAATAGAGTAAAATAGAATAAAAAATAAAGGAATTGAATAGAATAAAAATAAAATAAACTAGAATAAAATAGAAAGAATATAAGCATCTTCTGAAAATCAGGTTTCAAAAAGAATACATTTGAACTTGAATATAATAAAAAATAGAACAGAAAAGAATAGAAAATAAAATAATATAACCATTTCACAAAATTATAATAAAATACATTTTAATTAGATTAGAATATAAAAGAAAAGAATAGAATAGAAACAAATAGAATAGAAAGAAATTAACAATCTTCCGAAATTTTGAACAGAATACAAAGTAATAGAATAGAAAAGAAATCAATAGAATAATAAAAAAAAATTAATAAATAAAACAATAGCATAGAATGGAATAGAAAGAATACAACCATCTTCCAAAATTAGAATTTTAAATAGAATTCAATTCAATTCGAATGGAATTTCAAAAAAATGTAATCAATTCGAATTGGAATAGACAAAACTAACTAAACAAATTGAACTAAAGAAATTTATGTAAATAACAAATCGAAACGAAAAAAATGTCTATTGGTTTTCATTGTTTGGTTTGGAGCTCCTGTTGTTCTTCTATTCTTTGAGCCTTATTCTGGTGAGTAGCCTTAATAGACCAAGTAAGCTTGCTGAATGATGGTGTTCTTCTCATTACTTTAAGAGTGAATAAGTGTTGAATTCCCGGCACCTCTTGGATATTTTTTTTTTAAACTCATTAGCTCTCCATTTTTTTTTTTTTTTGTCATATCTCTCAGATCTCATGACCTAAGAGTAAATTCTAAGCCCTCCCACCCACTTCGACAGCCAGAGGTGGTGTATAGTCAGTTAAAAAGAAAGAACAAAACAGAGTTGTAGTACCAATAACAAGGACCATCACAATATTTTATATCATGATGTAGGTGTCCTGCACACTCTAATAAAAACGTATTTAACCTCCCTGGCGGTATGATTCTGTCTGGAATTACGTACCAAATGCGGTACAATTATTTTGCAAGGAAATTTGGCGTTTTATACTGTAGGTCTGTAATTTTTAGAAATAACTCACTTAAATCTGACCAAACAAGAGTCTTGTAGGCATCCCGGGTATGATTTTTTTTTTTTTAAAAAATTATAAATTATAATATAATAAATAATTATAAATAATTATAACAAATAATAATATAATTATAATAAAAATTATTCAATCATGTAATCAACTCAAAATCACTGAAATTTGCTCAGTTGCAGAATTGTCGCTGTCATTATTTTTTTTTTTTATGACGAATTTCCCCACAAATCACTATCGCACATTTCTGCAAGTGATTATAATTTATTATCGCTGTTTTCTAGCTGATCTAAAACCATTTTTGACATAAAGGGACACTTTTGGACAATCTACAGTTTTTAGGCAGAAAGAACATTTTTTATTATATAAAAGTGCATGCAGGACACTGGGCAGACCACTAGGGACAAGGGGGGTGTGTATTTTTTACATACAGTACTGTAATCTATAAGATTACAGTATACTGTATGTAAAGTGTTTGTTTACTTTTTTGAATTTGGCGCCGTTCTCCGCCCCCGTGCGTCGTAACGTCGCAGGGAACGGAGATCGGCGGCACACGGGGACACTGTGAATCGAGCGAGGAGGTCCCGCTCGCTCACACAGCGGGGTGGCATCGCTGGATCCAGTGACAAGGTAAGTAACTTGCCTGTGGATTCAGCGAGCAGGTAAGCCGCGCCGCTGCACACTCTGCACGTCCACCCCGAGCGTGACTCAGGGATACCGATCCTAACATTAGAAACCTACCCCGAGTCACGCTTGGGTTTACCGCCAAGGGGGTTAAAGTGTTGGGGGAGATTTTTTTATTTTTTGCAGAACTGAAAATAACTGTCAGTTTTTAGCTGAAGGAACTCTTGTGATATTTTCAGCCTGAGGAAGACTGTGTTAGACATAGAGGGTTAACTTCAATGCTGGCCGGGATGACCACAAGTTCAAACCGGCATTAGATCTATACTGCTAAGACAATTAAATAACTTTTCCAAGGGAGCTGCGGTGGCTCAACGCGATTGGTACTGCGCTGACAAGCCATTCACCTCTGCAGCTAGAGGTTCGGATCCCGGTCTCGGCTTCATGTGAATTGAGTTTGGTGGTCTCAGCCCGGCTCCCGGTGGGTGTGCTATGCAAGGTAAGCCTGCGCTTAGTACGCCCACCCCCCTCCCACAAAAACCACCACACCTACACACGCACTCTAAATTGGGTTAACACACGCACTTTGACCACGCGGTCTCTAAAAAAAGAGAGGCGAAGGACTAATGGGGCTGGTTGAGCGGGCTAATCCTCTCACTCCCTTATAGGGAGTCCCTCTGCCCCGTTGGGCTTCAAAGCGGAGCAGGTAGGGCGGGCTGTGTGGGAGGACCCCCTCACACACCCGCCATTGCCACCCGGGGCATGGAGAAAGGTGGCAGATTGCCTCTGGGGGAGGCCTGCCTACTCCCAACTCCTGCAGTCCGGCTCCTCTCTCGAGTACACGCACAAAATACACTTTAAAAAAAAAATAAAAAAAAAAAAAAAAACTTTTCCTGACTGCACAGCCTGCAAATGTGATCTGTGACTAGCAGCAAAGATTTTGAAGTCTCCTCCTGTACATCTGACGTCAGCTCTTCATGATTGGAAATGTCAAAGAGGGACAGGTTCAGTGTTAGCAGCAATTTCCACAATCTTTAATAATACACTGATGAATATGTGGTACTCAAAAATGCACACAGATTGTCTATGTGTAAATTGCCTTAACTTACCTCTAATGGGGCTCCCTTCCACCCGCAGGCCCCATAACATCTGTACGTGCTGCTACAGCTATTGTTACACCACTGATAAAAAACACTCTCATGCATTTTAACCCTTCCCAGTCCAACAGTTTTTTTTGTGTCCCAATTGGAGGGTAAGGACAGGAAGCTATGGTAAATCTCCCCAATAGGGACACCGACAGCAGTAAAAACCTGACAGAAGTGCTAACCCTTTTAATACTCTATACTATATACTTGAATCTAATAAAAAATAAAAAGTTAGAGTGGGGCTTCAAAGGGAGCAAACATGAGGCTCAATCCACAAAAGTGTAATTTTATTACCATGCATCATTGACTTTTTTCATGGCAAAAAAGGATTATTAATTTTATTAAAATCATTACCACACAGTTAATATTTCCCATATACTTTAAGTCATTTGTTTGATTGTTGAGGCATTTCTATAAAAGACACTTCACAAAAACATTCACAAAGATTATCACTCCATCTAATACAAGTAGCTCCTGGATGGCAATAACATTGTGTTCAAGTAAGTTGTCTATAGAGGAGGGCAAGAAGAAAAATATCTTTTGTGTGATAAATTAGCAATTAATGAGGACATAAGACATAAGACTTTCAACTGGTAAAGTTGAACTATAGACAAGCAGCCAAACACTCAGCTGAAATACAGACATATGAGCTGTTTTATCTACCAAAGGGTTTGAATTTCTGTCCATACAATCCTGAAATTAACACAGCCCTGCCAAATAGCAGAGCAAGTCCGATGACCTGACTTTTCTCCACTGCTTACTTACCTTCCAGCCCCCGGCCTGTATTGGACAATAAAGGAGCTGTTTCTTTCCTTCAAATTGGATTTTATTGAGTAAGCACAAATGGATATTATACCATGAAATTGCGCCCATGTGGAAATATTAACAAATTATAAAAAAAAAAAACACAAACTGGAGAGGGAACTTCACCTGGGGCAACATTAACTCTACACTGCACGAGAATCAGATCAACATAGAGCTTTTAATGTTGAAGTCCTGTTCAAGGAGGGAATTGTGGACCAGCTATAACAGAACAACTTTTGGCTAAGTGACTGGCAATTAGTATAACTAGCGATGTTGCTTGGAAAAACTGGTTAATGTGGGTGTGTTTATGCATGTTTGTGACACTCTGTATTTCCTCTATTGCTTTCCTTCAACTGTAAGAAGTTTTTTATATGCAGAATTCTTATTAGTAAAAGTAAAATAGAATACTACACAGTATTTATGTTTTCTTGCTGTACTGAAAAGTAGTCAAAAAGAAACAAGCAAAACACACAAGTAATACAGTATAATAAACTTTATAAATCCAACAGCAGAGACCATAAATTTCACATAAAAGTTCATAGTTACATAGTTAGTCTGGTTGAAAAATGATCAACCAATAAAAGGGAATAAAAATCCTTAAAAAAAAAAAAACTATATACAACATAATTATTTTTTTACATTTTTTGCAGTTTAACATTTAATGTTGATTTATTAAAAAAAATTATTCCACACTTAAACAACATTTATGTAATTAGAAGAAAATTATTATTTTATATACATATATATATATATATATATATATATATATATATATATATATATATATATATATATATATATATATATATATATATATATATATATATTATATATGATTAACAGAGTTGACATAATCCATATTAGTGACTATAGCCCTGATCTTACATTAGCAAGCAAAAAAGTAGATTCCAGCATCATTCATGACAGTTTAGTTGTGTATAGTGGGGGGCATCTACTGAATGATGCCAGACAAGCCTGTAATCTCTCCCTTTTTTCCATGGCAAAAGAAACCGTCTCTTCACTACACACGTTTTACATCGATAAATTGCCCCAAAGATGGAAAAAAAACTACAGCAAATCATAGTAAATCTTATTGTAGTCTGTGCTCACTTTAATTCTCAATCAAAGGCAGAGGAACCTCCTTTTTTATTTCCTCTAAACTTGATACAAACACAGACAGGGGTCAAAGTGACTCTCATCATCTCCTTCCTTTTTCATTTAGGCCTAGATCAATGATAGCGCAACATGCAGCATATTAAAGTAGCAAATCATATTCAACTTTCTTCAGTTTGGAAAAAATAGAAAGAAAAGAAGCGATTGCTGATTGGTTGATGTGGGTTGCAGCACTTACATGCAGCTTTATGCGATATTAAATAAGCCTGTGCTCGTGGTTTCCGCATTTAGACCTCGTGTAAATAAACAATTGTGAAGCATTACACAGAGTGAATGAGAGTATAAATTGAATTATGCCCCCAGATGTTTTCTTCCATGGGTTACACAACTACATTTACTGATTATAGCATCCGTCCCTGGATTCTGGAGCAGACAATATAGTCTAAGAGAAGTGAGGTCACATTTCATAATGACTGTGAGTGCAATCTACTATGTGATACAGGATATGTATAATATGTGCCCAATATATAAACAGGGAAATGAAAAAAAATATGTATTTAAAGTACAAATATAGGCTAAAACGAAGCTTAAACTGCCCCCACCCTCCTTCTAATACCTCTACTGACTACCATGTAGAAGAAAGATGCATATACAGCGTGTATAGAAAAGAATCACTCCCTTTAAAATAATTAAATTCTGCGGCTTGCAGCCTGAAATGAAGATCGACACGATTTTTGTTTTTTTCCAGCCATGCAAGGTGAATGTCCTTACATGGCCTAGTCAGAGCCCAGACTTAAACCCCATTGAAAATCTGTGGAATGACTTGAAGACTGCAGTCCACAAACGGTCACCATCAAATTTAATTGAACTTGAGCCATTTTGCAAAGAAGAGTGGGCAAATATTGCAAAGTCGATTTACTAAAACTGGAGAGTACAAAATCAGATTCTAGGTTGTTTTTTTTGTCAAAGCTTAAAGGGGCACTAAAGAAAAAAAATTGTTTAGCTGAAATGACTGTTTACAGGGTATAGAGACATAATAGTTAACTGATTCCTTTTAAAAATTATTAAAAATAGATAAAAACCAATCATATAATATACCTACAGTTTAGTTTCGTTTTTGCTGTTGTTTCCTGGTTCTCTGATGTACAGAGACAAAGAGCCAATAGAGGGCAGCGATACTTTGTCTAAAACTCCTCAGCACCAATCCAGTTTCGTTTTACACACAGTAATCACACCTCCTTGATTAGTCACCACCGTGAGAAATCTCCCAGTACTGTGGTGATCAGGAAACAGACAACCAGGAAGTGTCCAGAACAGAGAGGAATTACAGCAACATCAAAGCAAAAACGAACAATGAGGACATGAAACCAAGACTGCAGTAAGGTAAAGGAAGCTATTTAGCTAAAAAAAAATTCCTTTAGTGACCCTTTAAACAAGCTGAAGTTAGAAGCTGATTGGTTACCATTCACAGCTGCACCAGATCTTGTACTCTCTTAGTAAATCAACCCCTAGATGTGCAAATTTAGTAGCGACATATCCCAACTGACTTAAGGCTGTAATTAAAGTGGTTGGTTCCTTTTTCTAACTCAGTGATTCCATTTTTTTCTGACATGTTGGTGTTATATCTTTCACTTGGATGTTATAAGTTGCACTGAGTAAATACAGCTGTATAAAACGAAAACTGTGTCTGTCTTAATTCTAGGCTGCAAAGCAAAATGTAATTATTTTAACCAAGGGTGATTATTTTCTATACTCACTGTACATACCTATTCTCAGGGTGCTCCAGTCCAGTCACATGATTGGCTCCCAGCACCGGCTTCAGTGGAGAGGAGAGACAGGTGACAATGGATGCCCCATTGTAAGCCTATGGGTGATGCTACCACCCAGGAATTCCATCCATTGTTGGCGCTCTGTCCTCTCTCTTTTAGCCAGCCTCTAGGGAGGTCATTTGACCTGACTGGAGCACTCTAATGCCGTGTACACGATCGGTCCATCCGATGAGAACGAACCGATGGACCGTTTTCATCGGTTAACCGATTAAGCTGACTGATGGTCCGTCACGCCTACACACCATCGGTTAAAAAAACGATTGTGTCAGAACGCGGTGACGTAAACACAACGACGTACTGAAAAAAACGAAGTTCAATGCTTCCAAGCATGTGTAGACTTGATTCTGAGCATGCGTGGATTTTTAACTGATGGTCGTGCCTACTAACGATCAGTTTTGTCCTATCGGTTAGGAATCCATCGGTTAAATTTAAAACAAGTTGGCCTTTTTTTTTAACCGATGGCGCCCACACACGATCGGTTTTGACCGATGAAAACGATCCATCAGACCATTCTCATCGGTTTAACCGATCGTGTGTACGCGGCATAAAAATAGGCATCTTTTACAGGCTTGTTACTGTATTATAGGTGTTAGAAGGTGGGTGGGAGCTGATTTAAAGCGGTAGTAAAACATAAAACATTTTCATTTCTGGCACGTTCCGGAAATGTAACACTTCCATTGGTTGTGCTCTCAACCAAACTGTCAAACCATTCAATGGCTGGTGTCATAACTGATCACATGTGCAGCATCATGGAAGTTGTGGATTAAACAGAGGCAAAGATGGCAGCTTCCTTAGCTGAAAATTATAGGAGGGTTTACTTCCACTTTAAGCATTGTTAGTTCTAGCCTTGAATTCCACTTTAAGGGGTTTTTTTTTATAGCAGAGACCACATTGGTCTAGTTCTACAGACCAGAAACTGAGCTGACCAGGAAACCCTCTATTCTCAGCCCACATATATTTGAAACTCAACCAGCTCACAAAACCTCTACCGTTAACCCTGCCAAAAACCTACATTTCTCAACATATATTAAATAACATATACACCAATCACTAAAATCTAATATCATTTTTAACTTGTTAATGTCATTTCATGAGTGTTTTATAATACTTTAAATCTATAATTATCGTTAAAATACAATTTGGTAATCCTGCCATTATGGTCTTTTTTTTCAGGCACTTCCTGTTATAGGGTAACAATACTGTTTCCTAATAGCTCCCCTACGTTGACACCCTGACACATGATAGCAGGCCACTAGACAATGGGAATTGACCCAATATAGTCATGTGGCCAACTACAGACAATGTAATTGACCAAATATGGTCATTTGACTATATTAGGTAAATGATGTCACCATCATTTTGCCCCTTTGTTACGTTCGACTCCAGGGTGGGAAATTCTCCACCCTGGAGTCTACCTCTTACATTCTTTTCTGGTGGAGACCATAAGAAGCTGTGCTGACACTCATCATGCAGGTGTTCCACTGTTGGCACCATCACTTAACCTGCCCTTTAAAATGCCATGCAGCCACTGCTAGAGTGTATATATAAATGAAGGGACTGCAAAGAGACTGCAGGTGGTCAGAGGTACTAAGATGAAAAAAAAAAAAAAAGATTGAAAAAAGGAGGCTGTATTACACAAAGAGGGTTGAGTTCATGGGCCAGTGCAGGGCGAAGTGACAAAACCACATGCATCCCCTGTGTTATGTCATGAGACTTTTTACATGGCACGAGAAATGACATGCATGCCTCAATCTTCCTAGGGTTAACCACTTGTCTGCATATACTCTTTCCTGCCTATATACCTTTCCTAATATATGAGTATCCAAAGATGAAGTACACTGCATCTGAGCCCACAAACCAAAAATGCTGTTTAATTAATTTTTAATATTCAAAGCAAACTCACCCAAACATCTCATGTCTTCATGCTTACCTTTTCTACGAAATCACTTTAAAAACACCTCCTAGAATTTCTGCCCTTGGCCATCTTGAGTAAGGGCAGATGATTCATGTAGCATTTACTTATATGACTCCATCTGCTCTTGGCTCAGGCACTCAGAGAGGAGGGTGTGCTTAGCTGAGAAAGCCCCTCCTCTCCTCAAGAAGACTCCTGGGATGATCTGAATTGATATTTGGTCATGTCACTACTGCATTGATAATTGTTCTTCTATCTGAGGTTCTAACTTGAGCAATTAAATCCATGACTCTACCAGGGTGGCCACCTCCACATAGAGACATAGTGCAGAAAAAAGGTATAGTAATGGGGAAGCGATTAGCTACAGGGAGACCACAGACAACACTGGTGACTAGTAGAGATAGTTATCCTTAACAATTCACATTTGTGTAGGTAAATGTAGGTACCTTAACTGGTGCAGGTTTCTTTGTAGATGCCTGTCTCTATTAGTTGGAAACTTTAGAACTTCACCTAAAAAGAGAAGTCCTGCTTTTTCTCCTCCTATTCCCCCTTCTTCCACACTTTTGGACTTTTTATTTTTTTATAGGGAGTGGGTACCCGTTTTTTCAGGTTGCCTCCCACCCTCCTCGGACACTTTACAGGTCCCAGGAGGCTGCAAGTCCATTTAGAAGGCGCAGCACAACTCGTGCATACGCAATGGGGAGCTGGTTGTGAAACCACAGGAGGTCACAGCCAGTTTCCCACATCCAAGATGGTGGGGCCAGGGACCGATAGACCGGCGAACTAGTCTGGGGTGAGGACTGGATTTTTTTTTTCGAGACCAAAGATCCTCTTTAAAGTGTTACTAAACCCAGGACCATGCATTTACGATATCTGGTCCCCCACAGTACACAGAACATGGAAATGCACTTATTTTTATAACTGCTAAATACCCTTTCTCATCGGCAGTCTTTTGACTTCTATCTGTGTTAAAGCATATAGGAGGAGTTTTCATTCTACTCTAAATATACTATGAGGCTCCAGGACCCCTGACTCTTTGTCTAAACAGTGCTGATTTGCCCTGTGCCAATCACATACACTCTCCCAAGAAAAAAAACCTCTCTAGCCAAACACACCAAACTGAGCATGTGCAGAGTGACTCAAAAAACGCTGTCTTATCAGGAGATGGATTGGGGACAGTGGAAGAAGGGGAGGATCAGAGAAAAAAGCCTTTTTACACAATGCAGAGGATTAACCCCTTAGTTTCCACAGTCAGTATAACAAGCGTGTTTTACAGCATATCCAGACTGATTTTACTGTTGTGGGTTTAGTAACACTTTAAGGCATTTTCTGTTTATATTCATGAAATGCATTTATTGTTGCCTCAGCAGACATAAATTACATATGCAATATACTTTATAACAATATGCAATATACAACAATATACAATACAATATACAACAATACAATGATGCGTTGGTTGTCATCTTCCAATCCATGTATCTTCTGCTCCGTGCTAATATTATATTATATTGCAATAATCCTTAATTGGTTTTTAAAGTAAAAAAGAACATATAAAAAGACATATAAGCTGATACAGTATGTAACCATTATACTCTACATGCTAATATTAAACTCATGTGGCTTTCATGGTCACATCAGTTTTATATTACTGCTTCCAAAAAGAAGAAAACACTTTCTTATTACACTACACTGAGAGCACTTATGTCAGCTGAAACCTATATGCACATAGAGAAATATGGATATAATGACTGTATTTATAATTATATAGCAATAAGTAGAATTGTTGGTTATAAATAGGGATGAGGTTTGAATTCAAAAGTACCATGGGTTTGAGGCGATTTCCTGCGGGTACAAGATTCACAGTCTAATTACATTTATTTGTAGATTCACTCAGAATGTTTTTTAAACCATAATGCACTGCATCGCTTTTAAACTATGGTTAGCAAGCCAAGAAGTGCCAATCAAATGGGCTATAGGATAAGTATGCCCCCTCACTATAAAGTGTATGTGTGTGTGTGTGGAGGGGGGGGGGGGGGCACAGAGCAAAAAATGCCCAATCATTCTGATTGATAGCCCTTTGGACAAACAACTTCTTTGTTGCTTTTTTGTTACTATTTTTGGGTGTTTTTTTGTATTTAGCTTTATTTTGTGGTTGGATTAGCTGTTGTCCTGTCCATCGCAAAAACTTTTTTTCTTTTCTTTTTTTTGCTATAAAAATACCTTTAAAAATAGCTTTTGTTTCAGAGTGTGGCATTAAAGGGCTAGTTCAAATATTCAGAAACAATTAAAAGGTGAAGTAACTCAGTAGACCCTCCACACCCAAGGTTCCTGCTCATAGGTGTGCACAGCCTTTGGCATTAGGGTGTGCACCCCAAAGCTCAAACACACTCTACTGATCTACTGATCACTCACGATGTTCATTCAGAAAAGGGAAGGGGCCGGTAAATGGCATATTTACTGGCCCCTTGCCCTACTCATCCTAAAACTTTAACAGTAACAAGTAACAACCAGTTACTTCCACAGTAACAACCGGTGGGAGAGGAGGGAAGCCGACAGTGCTGTGGGGGGAAGGAGTGGGAGCCAGGTCAATAGGGGGAATCTTTTCTGCACAGGGTGATTAGGGTGTGCCTGGGCACACCTGGCGTACCCTGTGTGCACACCTATGTTCCTGCTTCACTTACATCCATGGGTGATGAGATGTCAGTGCCCACACAGGTGTAGCAGCCCATGGAATTGAAATCCCCACTCTTCTCCCTCTTCTTTCTGCAGAGCTTCTGGGATGGATCAGAGTGATGCTCTGTGCCAGTGCTGACCAATCAGAACTGCTCTGATCTGTTCCAGAAGCATTGCAGATGGAAGAGGGAAAAGAGATGGGATTTAAAATGCTATGTGGTGTACATTGTTAGTTTATATTTATTTGGGGGTACACTACTTCCCTTAAAAAGTGGGGTTTTGCTTTGGTGGTGGTATTTCAAGATTTACATTTCTTTTATGTGAGTGAGAGGGCCCCTCCATAGACTTCAGTGTGATTTGCCACAAAGTTTGTGTTCATCAATATCATCTATGTGAGTGATATGGCTCTAATTTAGTAACAGGATTCTCCCCTATAGACTTCAATGTGATTCTCCTAAGTTCGGGTTCACCAATTTCTTCTATGTGAGTGATAGGGGCTCTAATGTATTAACAGAATTCTCCCCTAGACTTCAGTAAGATTCACCTAAGTTCGGTTTGCCAATATCTTCTATGTGAGTGATAGGGGCTCTAATGTATTAACAGGAGTCTCCCCTATAGACATCAGCATGGGCGTCCGCTCCATAGGGCAAGGGAGGGCACTTGCCCCCCCCCTAAAAACCAGTGCCATGATCCTTGGGGAGAAAAACAGCAGGCAGGAAGCAAGGCGGCGGCATGGCGAATCCAATTAGAGCCGCTCTCTCTTCTAGCTCCAGCTGACAGAGAGGGGGGCGATCGGGGGAGATATACAGTACAGCCAGCCCGCGGCTCTCCTCTCCCTGTCACAGCGCCGCTGCTCCATTTACCAGAGAATTTGGCAGCGGCGCTGTGACAGGGAGAGGAGAGCCGCGGGCTGGCTGTACTGTATATCTCCCCCGATCACCCCCCTCTGTCAGCTGGAGCTAGAAGAGAGAGAGAGCGGCTCTAATTGTATTCGCCGTGTTGCCGCCTTGCTTCCTGCTTTCCTCGCCATGATTGGCCACAGCAGAGGGCCAATCAGAAGATTCTGGAGACTGGGGGCATCATGGGAAATATAGTCCCTTAAGAGTGGCGGCCCCAGCGTGCCCACAGACACCATGCTAAAGCCCCCATCATGCAAGTACTCTGCTGGGGGGGGGGGTTTACAAGAGGAGAAAAGAGAATACTGTGCTCATGCTGGGGGAAGCCAGAGAGAGAGCCAGGCTGTACCCACACCAACCAGAGAGCCACGCTGTACCCACACCAACCAGAGAGCCACGCTGTACCCACACCAACCAGAGAGCCACGCTGTACCCACACCAACCAGAGAGCCACGCTGTACCCGCACCAACCAGAGAGCCACGCTGTACCGGCACCAGTGACTAAGCCCCTCCCCTTCATGACATTGTCAAAAAGGGACCGAGCATGGATGACCTTAAAATGATGCCCTCCCCCTGAAAAAAGTTCAGCGGACGCCCATGGACATCAGTGTGATTCTCCTAAGTTCGGGTTCACCAATTTCTTTTATGTGAGTGATAGGGGCTCTAATGTATTAACAGGATTCTCCCCTAGACTTCAGTAAGAATCGCCTAAGTTTGGTTTGCCAATATCATCTATGTGAGTGATAGAGCTCTAATTTATTAACAGGATTCTCCCTCTATAGACTTCAGTGTGATTCTCCTAAGTTCGGGTTCACCAATTTCAATTTTTTTTAACCCTTTTTAAACTGAACCTGGGCAAATTCACCCCTACTAATAATAAACTATATGAGGAGCTGGAGGGAGAAAGCCTAGAGAGATAATAGAAGAGAGGGACCAATTTATTAAAGACTGAAGTGAAGAGAACACGAACATCCAGTTACCTGTAGAATTTAAATATGGAGCTCCTCTTCGCCATAATTGCTAACTTCACTGAAGTTCACTTCAAGCCTTTTCACAAACATACCCAGAAAATTAATTAAGCAGAAATTAAGGCAAGCAAAGGAAGGGGAAGAAAATAGAGGATATTGTGTGTAAACAAAAAAGAAGCAATATATAGAAGAATTAAAATATTATATTATTATTATATAGGATTACAGGATTTATAAAGCGCCAACAGTTTGCATAGTGCTTTACAACAGGGGCAGGCTATACAGTTACAATACAAACCAATACATATACTATATATATATATGTGTGTGTGTGTGTATGCGTATATATATATATATATTATTATTATTTTTTTTATATATGTTGTGATCCCCAACATACCGACAGTAATCCAGGACAACACTAATATCATTAATAGCATTAGTTAGTTATATTCATAATATGGTATTACTACACCCATATAGTATCAGGACCCCTCATATCTCCTTTGGCCCTTTTCAGCCAGAAGTTCCCCTATTCCTGCACCCCTGTCCAGCTGGGGTCTCCCCTTTTCTCAGCTAATAGGGAAAGGGAGGGAAATTATGTTTTTAGACCAAGGCCACAATGGAGAGCCCTTGCCAATAAGTTATAATATACTGTATTTAAAATAAAATCAGATTGGAGATGGGAATAGCACTGCGAAGTGTAGAGGGGTGCATTGACTCATAGAATACCCCAGCCAGAGATCAGGAGGGTGACTGAAGATAATGAAACAGATGCTTTTATTTTTACGGGGTATGCTGAAGGACTGAATGTTGATTAACCCTTTGTTGGTAAAAAAAAAAAAATGTAATGAATTAATATACGGTTGGAGATTAACCATTTTTATGGATAAAACATTTTCTAAATAATAAAATATTTTGTGCTGCATCTTAAATTATTATGACACAATGTGAAAGGGTATACAGAGTTTAGAACCGAGCATTGCTCGTGTAATATTAGGGCTCACCAGTAATTGTGCAGGTCATGTAGTCATGTAATTCATGTATGTCATTCTGCAGGCCATGCTCCATCCATTGGACGGATCGGCTCCAGGTGTCTCATATTTCAGATCGCAGCGTGTGTGTGTGTGAGATGAGGGTCAGGCTGGGTCCATTCCCAGCTCCACTGGGTGACCCCTACCAATGATCCAGTGTGGTCACAGCTCAGGAGGAAATATTAGACTTGTTGTGAGGTTATAGCAGAACACAGGAACATGGACTGGGGAGCTGCAATATTTTATTTCCAGGATTTCCTAAAGCAGCAGTTCATGGGGCGAGATTTACAGAGACTTTTTATTACATGATCATCACAGGACTGAGCCACATCCCCTGTCACCAAGACATAAAAGACTCTTCCATAAAGAACAGATTACAACAAATATCTCATTCCTATAATATTCATCTAAAATACTTCTATGTATTTCTTGAGTATAAAAAACACACAGAAAAAAGGATTGGTTGCAAATAGAGTTCATACACATTTTAAAGATTTATTTACATTTTTTTTTCTTATATATGTATGTATTATTTTTGTTAAAACTTTTTAGTTTAAGTTTTTGTTTTAAAAAACATATACAAATAAAGCATAACACGAATATATTTATAGAATAATAATAATTATAATAATAATATAAATGTATATTATATAACATCTAATATAATTAATTTGCTTTATAATTTTAATGTAGTAATAAAAATTGTATAATAATATACCAGTATTTAATTTATGCTAAATCACTTACTAATATGTATTACTGTTGAGTTGATAAATACAGTCGCTACTAATAAAGGTGTTGAGTATTTTTACACCCGAAAAATTGTAGCTGTGTTCTCTTCCAATACTCAGCCGTGTGCAGATGAAATAAACTGAGATGTGATTTTAGCTTGATAGGATCTTTTGAAATGAATTAGTTTATTGAATGAAAAATCTCATAATCTTCAGTAAACCAACCTCAAAGCAAAACAAGTATAAAACATATCATATATGTAAAAATATATATATATATATATAGATAGATAGATAGATAGATAGATAGATAGATAGATTTTAGATAGATATAGATATATCTATATCTATTTATATATATATATATATATATATATATATATATATATATATATATATATATATATATATATATATATATATATATATATATATATATATATATATATATATATATATATATATATATATATATATTTTTATATATATATATATATATATATATATATATATATATATATATATATATATATACATACACACATATCATGGTTATTGCCCACCCCCTGTGCAGTGCTAATACAGCGAATTATCTGGCCAGTTTCTGGCGAGCCACAAATATCTGTAATGTACACTTTGGTGTCAGAACTGCACTGCACCCGAGAGGAGCAAAACCAATCATTCCTAAATTAAATATACATTTTATTTGCCTTATAGAATGTCCTAATGTCCCTGATGTAAAAAATAAATAAAAAGATATAGTTAAAAAGGAATTATACAATTTAGCTGTCTCAAGGACAATACATTTATTGTGAATTCGCTAATGTGTTACATGTTGATATGGAACAAAAATACACATATATGAGCGCAATTTCAGCAATTTTCAGTTATTGATACTAAATTATTTGATCCTATATAGCGAACTTGGGAAAGTCGCATTTTTCGTACTGATTAGAATTATTTTCATACAGCGGATGCAGGAACTCGTGTTCATTACAATCTTCATCTATTTACATGGAGGGATATGAAGACTGGGATATTTTTACATATAATATTATTTTCTTGATCTAAGCAATGCAGTCAGTGAAGGATCCAATTTGCCTTTAGGCTCGCAGAATTTAGTCTACATTGGGTTGTCAGTCATTCTGAATATTGTGCATCCTAAATTTACAAATATCCAGTACAGTAAAACCTTGGTTTGCAAGCACAATTTGTTTCAGAAACATGCTTGTAATCCAAAGCGCTTGTATATCAAAGCATTTTTTTTTACAGAGTATAAAAAAGAAGAGAGGCACCTCTAAGTGTAGAAATAAGTTGCTAAATGTTGTACCTTCATTAAATGTAACCATATTGCTACACTTAGAGGCTCCTCGCTTCTTTTTTACACTCATGTCATGACGCTACTCTTATATCAAGACATCGTTTGTTTAGCGAGGCAAAATGTATTAAAACATTTTGCTTGTCTTGCAAAACGCTCTCAAACCAAGTTACTCTCAAACCAAGGTTTTACTGTACTTACAAATAGAATGAATATAAGCATCAGAATTACTACAATTGTTCTTGTTTCTAAACTATATATAGATATCTTTATATATATATATATATATATATATATATATATATATATATATATATATATATATATATATATATATATATATATATATATATATATATATATACTGTATATATATATATTTATCTATATCTATATATATATCTATCTATCTATCTATATATATATATATATATATATATATATATATATATATATATATATATATATATATATGTATATATATATAGATATATCTATATAAGATATCTTTAGATATATATTAGAACAATACATATGTGTCTGAAAGTGATTTTAAGGTCAAAGGAACAATAATATATATATATATATATATATATATATATATATATATATATATATATATATATATATATGTGTGTGTGTGTGTGTGTGTGTGTGTATGTGTGTAGATACTATTTAACATATAACATCACAATATTTACACGTTTTTATGTAAATATTATCAACTCTTTAGTCAGCCTAATTGTGTGTGTATCATGATATACCTTTGCTCTGTTATTATGATTATTTGTATTAAGGTATCTGTATTTATTAAATCTATCTATCTATCTATCTATCTATCTATCTATCTATCTATCTATCTATCTATTTATCTATCTATTTTTCTATCCTCTACTCCCTATAGAGCTAAATAGATAGACATACAGTATACAGTATGCTGTGGCCGTGCAGCTGATAGACTATATATAACTGTAATGTGAATAATCTAAAAATCAGTAATAAGAGGGAGAGTGAAAATCATACAAGGGGAACTTTATTTATGTAGCTTTTAATACAAATAATCGGAGCACAGAGGGTACAGTCCCCTGCTCGTGTAACCATAATAACACTTTGTTGTTGTTCTATGGCAATATTTGTTTGTGTAAAGTTTCCCAATTGCCCTTTTGCTCTCTGGTTGCATTGAATACAGCTAATTATCCAGCAAGACCAACACCAATTATCCTAATTACCCAATGGGACCTCATGCTGTATGTGTACAATGTGTTGTTGGAGAGAATGCTAATCACTGAAAACCTATTCCTGAAATTAATCTTTATGCCAGGCTGCACAGGACACAGCAGCCTGCACTCCAATCCACAGAGCTCCCTGCTCTGAGCCCAGTCACTATGGACCTGACCTCTGCTGTCCAGCCCACACTCATAGAGAGAGCCTGAGCACGTCTACTGTGCTGAGAAACATCACCCCCCAAACCACTGGAGACCCCCATACCGTACAGCCGTATATATCCGACAGGAACACACAGAGAGAGAAAGGGGGGAAAGGCAATACCCAGCCATCAGACACAGCACAACTACTGTAGATAGATAGATAGATAGATAGATAGATAGATAGATAGATAGATAGATAGATAGATAGATAGATAGATAGATAGATAGATAGATAGATAGATAGATGATAGTTAGATAGATAGATAGATAGATAGATAGATAGATAGATAGATAGATAGATAGATAGATAGATAGATAGATAGATAGATTATATGAGAACTGAACTGAGAAAAGATAAATAGAAAGATAGATCGATCGATAGATAGATAGATAGATAGATAGATAGATAGAAGATAGATAGATGATAGATAGATAGATAGATAGATAGATAGATAGATAGATAGATAGATAGATGATAGTTAGATAGATAGATAGATAGATAGATAGATAGATAGATAGATAGATGATAGATAGATAGATAGATAGATGATAGTTAGATAGATAGATAGATAGATAGATAGATAGATAGATAGATAGATAGATAGATAGATAGAATATTGGATAACTGAACTGAGAAAAGATAAATAGAAAGATAGATAGATAGATAGATAGATAGATAGATAGATAGATAGATAGATAGATAAATAGATAGATAGATAGATAGATAGAAAGAGATAGAGAGAAATAATATATAGACAAATCGACAGAAATAATTGACAGAGAGATATATTATACAA